>NW_024395852.1:0-23300 GCF_016617805.1 Bactrocera tryoni | reverse complement strand
GTGAGTTACATTGCCAATGATGGCACCATCCAACCATAAAGTTAAAATCTTAAGAATGATACATACGAAACATCAAAATAAAGGAAAAACCTTCTATTTTACTTTTTGAAACTTAAAAGTAATAATAAATTATTTCACAGCGTAAAACTTAAAGAAATAACTCTTAACGTACAAAATTCGTTCCACACAACTAACCGGATTTTTTAAAAAGCTAAGGATTACTTATATTTCTTAGCATATCATTGTGCAGATAAAACTGCTTCTAGTCTCCTTGGTCAGAGGCGACAAGTTTTTGACAAAATTTTGGTGGTATTGCATTCCAAGCCTCCAAAATAGCCGTTTTGAGTTAAATAAAATTCCTAAACTCAAAAAGTATATTTCAAATCATAAGCATTTGCTAAAAACTCATGTTTATAGGAATTATTTGAATATTTCATTTCTTCAACAAAAATAATAAAAACAATCAAAAACCTCAAATCTATATAAATAATAGAAAGTTGTGTTAGTTACGCTACTTATGACTCATGACTCAATAACAAAACAAAAAACCAAAGAACAACAACAATATAAACAATAATAAAATCTTTCGCCATTTATAACTCAAGAGCCGCTAAACCGATTTCGCTGGAAATTGGTGGGTAGTTTAGGACCAGGGTAAGGACATAATATACTTTTTTCCTCTTTATGTTAAAATTCAGTACAATTTGTGGCAACCCCAAAGTAATGTGGCAACCCCAAATGCAACTCTGCGAAAAGCATAGATATGGCAACCCATATCCTTCTTCTTGGCGGATCATCCCGACTGCTATCACGCTTCATCATTTTCGCTCTCCATCTCATTTTCATTTTCAATCATCAACTTTGTATCAGTATTTTATATTTTAATAAATCTAAAATTATTGTGGACATTCCACATATTGGTGACCCCGACGTGATCGAAAAATGACGGAAGAAGAAGCGGTAAACCAGGTAATACAAGATTTGCAGCATCGGGGCCAATTGGCAGAGGACATCCAAGCCCGCAACGTGGAAGTGGCCAAAGTTTCCATCAGGATCCCACCATTCTGCCACGCAAAGCCAGAACTGTGGATGGCTCAGGTCGAGTCGTATTCATTGCGGCAGGTATAACGAGCGACAAAACAAAGTACCACACCGTCGTGGCCGCGATCGAAAGCAACGTGCTAGCCCAAATAAGCGACATAATTCTTAGTCCATCGAACAGTGAACTGTACACCACGCTAAAAAATCGTATAAGAACACAATTCGCGGACTCGGAGCAAAAACTTTTTAAAAAAGCTACTGCAGGAACAAGAGCTCGGTGATAAGCGTCCATCACAGCTCTTGCGCGAAATACGAAGTCTAGCTGGCAGCGAACTACAATAATATACTAAAGTCCATTGGGATGAGTCGGTTACCTTCCAACATGCAACTAATAACTTTCATTAGCAACGAACCGCTCGACAAAGTTGCCCTGCTCGCGGACAAAATATATGAGGTTAGTGACACCCCACACGTACACGTGGTCGAAACTCCAGATACAGCAACACGTAATCAATCCAGCATCGAGCAGCAGTTAGCCGAAATCAGGAAAGAGATAGCCTCAATAAAGGCGAACATAAATCGTCGGCCTAGAAGTCGCAGCAGAAGCCGTCCTCCGCCACGTTCCGGTATGCAAAACAACAATTCGAATGGTTTGTGCTGGTACCATCACAAATTTGGTAACGATGTCAAAAAATGTCGTAGCCCTTGCGCAAAGAAATTAAACTAACTAGTCTGTCGTCAATGGCGGTCAACGACAGGCTCAACGACAAAAACCGCCGCTTAATCGTCCGAGACAAAAAATCCACAATAAACTTCCTCATCGACACGGGAGCTGAAGTCAGTGTAATTCCACCGACGCAACAACAACGTAGATGCCCGGACAAAAACAACTACCACAAGCCATCATCGGAGTTGATTTTCTATCGCATTTCAACTTAGCAGTCAACCTACGACATCGCAAACTCATCGACGACGTCACAAACACCAGCACACTGTGTTCAATATCAACAAATAAAAAGGTAGTTTCCAAATTATCTTACACCAAACATTATCAGCCGTTCCACGATTTATTGACGGAATTCGAAGACATCACGATGGATAAGTCTTCAGTCAAAAAACCACAACACTTTGTCACGCACCATATCGTCCCGAAAGGACCACCAGTCTTCTCTAAACCGAGACGCTTATCTCCCGAGAAGTTAGAAGCCGCAAAAGCCGAGATACAACTCTTGCTGAACGCAGGCATCTGTCGTCCATCGCGCAGCCCATGGGCAAGCCCCCTGCACATGACAAAGAAAAAAAAACGGCGAGTGGAGGCCTTGTGGGGATTTCAGGCGACTAAACGTCGTCACCGAGCCTGACAGGTACCCCCTGCCACACCTGCACGATTTCACTCATTCCCTGCATGGTTGCAAAATTTTTTCCACACTTGATCTGCGTCGGGCCTACCACCAGATTCCTGTGGAGCCGAACGACATACCAAAGACTGCAATTACAACGCCATTTAGCATGTTTGAATTTCCGTTTATGTGCTTTGGTTTGAGTTCCAAAGATTCATGGATCACATCTTCCTGGCCATACCTCGATGATATTTTGATATCATCGAAGGGTATGAATCAACATCAATCAGTTAGTATTTAAAAAGCTACGCGAGTACGGCCTTGTTATCAACGATTCGAAATGCACACTTGGTCAGCCGCAAGTTGAATTTTTAGGTTTCAAAATAAACAGCAGTGGAATTTCACCCCCAGAAGAACGAGTACGGGCAATTCAAAATTTCAACCTACCTTCAAGAGTATGCGATTTGCGACGCTTTCTCGGTATGGTAAACTTTTTTCGCAGATTCTTGCCTTGCGCCGCAGAAAAGCAAATGACATTATTCAAACAAATAAAAGGGAACAAGAAAAACGACACATCGCCAGTTGATTGGACAGTTGAAGCAAAGGAGGCATTTCAACAATGCAAAAACGACTTATGCAAAGTAACTTTACTCGCTTACCCAAAACCCAGGGCGCAACTCAGTTTGACAGTGGATGCATCTGGAGCTGCGGTAGGAGCTGTACTACAACAACACGATAAGGACCAGTGGCAACCACTAGGTTTTTATTCCGAACGCCTTACTAAAACACAAACAAGATACAGCACTTACGATCGTGAACTATTAGCGGCATACAAAGCAGTCAAATATTTTCAACATATGCTAGAAGGAAGAGAATTTTTCATCCTCACCGACCACAAGCCGTGGCAGTATGTGTTCCTTGAAGAGGCATCTCCGAGTCAAATGCGTCATTCGGAATTCATCGCACAATTCACAACAGACATTGGTACATCCCCGGAAGAGAGAACGTAGTAGCTTTCTTTCACGATTCCAGGCACCGCTGTAGACATCTTCTGTGAAGTAAGCACCAGCCAAGTTCGACCGTACTTAACTCCTTCGTTTCGTAGAACAGCTTTCGACTCCATACTTAACATGGCACACACCGGCGCCGCTAAAACGACTAAATTGATTGCAGAAAAAGTTGTATGGCCGAGTCTCAGAAAAGATTGCCGCTTATGGTCCAGGCAGTGCATCCCGTGCCAAAGAGCTAAAGTACAGCGCCACAACAGAGCACCGTTATCGACATTCACGTTACCAGAGCAACGATTTGGCCACATAAATATAGATATCGTCGGACCGTTACCACCTTGCAAGGGTTATCGATACTGTTTGACAATAGTCGATCGTTATTCCCGATGGTTAGAGGCACTCCCGCTCGAAGACATGAAAACATAGACCATTGCTTTCAATTTCTACACGCATTGGATCGCTAGATTTGGAGTACCGAGTAGAGTAACAACGGACCAAGGCAGACAATTTGAATCTACTCTATGCCGAGAACTTTCCAGACTTTTAGGCATCAAGCACTTACAGTGACGAGCAATACTGTAACACCTCACAGTGATCCATTCTAAAATGACGTCGAAAACAAAAATAAAGAAGGATTTTAATAATTTAATTTTTAGTTTTCAATTAATTGCAGCCTTAGCTTTATTGAAGTAACTTAATCATGGTAATTTAATAACAATTCAATATGTTCAAAAGTAATAAAGTAAAAAAAGCTCAATGTTACAGTTTTGCACTCGATGTAATAGTTTCGTCGATCTTGGAACCAGTATTAACAGCAACAACAATGCCAGCTTCGAAATACAACGCTGAATAACTATTGCCAGCAGGTGCTACTTTGGACTGAGAAGGCAAATAAGAAGTAACGTCCTCTCTCGACAACATCTGATAAGTCAGCCTTGGGAGCACAGCAATACTCCACAATGATCCATTCCACAATGATCCATTATTAAATGAGCAGGAAGCAAAAGTAGACAAGCATTTATATGATTAATTTTAGTCTTAGCTTTATTAAAGTAACTATATATGGTAATTTAATAACAATGCAAGATTTTTAAAAATAAAAACATAAAATTAATTCAGTGTTACAGTTTTGCACTCAATGTAATATTAAGTGTTCAATCTGTAGGGCATTCTTTTTGTATATTTCGATACAAAATCGGGAGGTCTTGCGTATCAGAGGAGCTACACCATTTTGGTGATTCACCCCCCAACCGTGACTGACCCGCCACCATGCTTTACAGTTTGGGAAACATGGTTTGGTTTAATCGTATTTGGGTCTCGTGTACTCCATCAGATTGATAAAGATTAATTTTTTGTCTTTACGGATCATATTACCATGAAAATAAGAAATAAAGTAAATATTTTTATAATTTAAAAAAAAAAAAAAAAAAATTAAACTAACCATATCCCAATCTTTTTCAATCAAATACTCATGTCTTTCAACAAAATCTCGCCGTAACGGTACATGCCTTTTTGTCAAACTTAGGTTTTTTTTTCTTTTCTGAGGCTTTAAGATCAATTTTTTTAATGAAGGACGCGCCGTCCACTCACTTGCTTGGATATTTAGTGTTTAGAGTTGCCGCGGGTGTTACCGCATTGTCTGAAGTGTCAATTATGCGAGTTAGTGGCATTGTCGGTCGTTAATTTTTCAGGGCCGACCACCTTTGTTGTTGAACGTGGTTTTCAAGCATTTAATTTTAACCTGTGTACGGTCATATACATAGATTGCTCCTCCTTTGATAACTATAAAATTTTCTGCTTAATTCCTGGCTGCTTTGTCACGTTTGTTACTGTTCAGCTCTATTATCACTTAGCAACTAAAAAATTCCCGCGTTCTCATCGCAATTAGAAAAAATAGCGGTAACAAACGGTCACATGACTCGCGAGCATAACTGGAAGATTTTAGTTATTCTTAATTTTCGCTGTGCACACTAGTTTATTGTTGTTTGTTCTTGGTACTTTTACAGTACAGGAAATATATGATGTCGACACACAACATTTCAAAAGAGAAAAATTAAGTTACAGTTCTAATTGGTGGAATTGGTGGACTTAGTTGAAATCAAAGCGCCTTTAACGTGTTACAGTATTCCTCGTCACTGTATAAAACTGCTTGGATTTCGATCCTCTGGTTAACATTTTACACCTTAAAGTATTTCCCTGGCATTGATTCTTGCAAGTTGGAATAGTATAGAATGTTCGGTTGCACCCGAACTTAGTTCTTCCGTACTTGTTTTTAAATAACAATGTTGCCAAGCCTTTCTTTTTTACACTTTGCCGCAAATAAATTTAGAATGGTATTACTATCTTTATTCGTTTGAACAAATATAATTTCAAGGTCCAGTAGGAAACCTTTATCAGCAATTCTTCGGCTAACAGCTTGTAAGTTAATGACAGCCTCCACACACCCACTTGACCGCAACTGTAAACAATATTGAATCTTTACACTTTGTAGTTGTGCGGCCTCATAAATTAAAATAGAATTCGATATAATTTTTCCGTTCACTTTAGAATAAACCATTCTTATATAAACAATATTTGTAGCCCTCACAAGAAGGCATAATAAAATCAAAACAGAACACTTAACGTTTTGCCTAAAATGCTGAATATGATATTAATGTAAATTGACACTTTCTTTGTTTCAAACTCAACTTCAATATGTAATAACTTTAAGTAAATAATAAGTAAATGTATAAATATTAGTAACTTGGAAATAAAAGATAGATTTTGTCTCCGGCGATCCAGTCGACACGACGTGTTTCATTTTCTCTGCGCGTTGGCAGATAAAAAAAATTTATTTTTTTATAAATTCCCGCGATACGGGAATTAATTGGCGCCCAACGTGGGGCCACGAAAAACAAAATATCCTCGGAAAGGGATACGTGATCGTGGATCCTTATAAAAGATAAATAATAAAAATATAAAATCCTCGTGCGAAAGGTAATATGCAAAAAAAGCATAATAATAATATTTCAATAAAAGTGAGAAAAGTTAAAACCAAAACATGCTATGCCGCGTAAACTAACAAAAAATAATAATACGAAATCTAATATATAACACGTGTCGTGTCGTCAAAAAAAAAGTGTAATTAATATTAAAATAAAATATATTATAAATATAAAATTAAACATTAATAAAACATATTATCCAAAACACACTAAACACGAAAACAAATTAAAGTAAATAAAGCTATCAATCAAATACATATCAACAACATTTGTGACTACAGCAACGTGAGAAATGCCGGAAAACTTATAGAAAACAGTGAGAAAAGACGAAACAACAAGAAGACAACAGAGGGCAACATTGCAGAAAGCAGTTAGATTAATTAATCATTATTGTTAAGAAAAATAAATATGTTAAAATTATAAATTATATATATATATATTTATGGGGAACACCCAAATTAAACCTAAGTGTATTAGATTATAGTATTGTAAAAATTGCGGTGGGAATCACGAAGAGAAAAAGTGCCCCAGAAAAAAATAAAACATAATTTCTGGTTTGTGCAACCAATAATAAAATAAAATAAAGCTGCGATTCACCACCTTCGGGTGGACCCTCCAGCTTAGAATAAATAAAAAAACTCTGCGATTAACTGCGATAAAATAAAAATATAAATTAAGGCTAGACCAGCCACATAACAAAATAAAAAAGACCCCCATAACTTAGCTCAATTCTGCGAATCCTACATAAAAGGACCCTCCAGAATAGAAGAGCATCTCTTCCTAGAAGAGATTATACAAGTATAAAGTAATAATAAAGTTCTTTCTCTAAACTAAAAAAAAAAATAATAATAATAACTTATCATGGTTAATGAGGCAGGATTAACGGTAGATTTAATTACGCGCCTAATTGCGGAAAGCAATATTACAATAAGACAAGAAATTGACAGATTAAAAACTCAAGTTGAAATTGAAACACACAGAGTAACAGATTTTCAGACGAAAATAATAAATAACAACATTCAGTGTCATGAGTCACTAGATGTTATAAAATCCTTACCAGAATTTTCAGGAAGGATAAACGTTTATGTTAGCTGGCGCGAAGCAGCACATAACGTTATGGGCCTCTATGTAAGAGGTAGCCGAAAGTACTTCGCAGCCCTTACGATTTTGCGTAACAAAATTACACTAGAAGCAAATGACACATTAAATAACCATGGTACTGTGTTAAATTTTGACGCGATAATTGCGCGTCTCGATTTTGCGTATTCGGACAAACGTCCAATACATATCATAGAACAAGAAATGAGTGTTCTACGACAAGGCTCAATGACGGTCATTGAATATTAAAATTTAGTTAACAAACAACTAACGTCGATAATTAATAAAACCATTATGACTTATGGAGGGACCGCACCAATAACCAAAGAATTGAACAAAAAGAATTGAGACCAGGCTCTTAGAATATTTATAACCGGACTTAACGCTCCATTAAGAGATATTATATTTTCCCTCTGTCCGGAAGATTTGTCCGACGCATTGGCCAAAGCTCAGGAATTAGAGTCCAATAATCAGATAGCTCGATTTGCACAAAATTTTGCAAACGAAAGGACAAGAGTAAAACAGTTTTATCCAAGTAATAATTTACGATTTCCTCAGAGAAACAACATGCCAAAACCAGAACCAATGGATATAGATCCATCTATGTCTAGATCATACCGAAGGGAAAATTACCCAAAGCCCCAACTAAACAATAGCCATAAATACCAAAATTTTGGAAAACCATTGGCCAGTAGAAGCCATCAAGCCAATATGGACCAACCAAATAGATATATTTCAAATAAAAACATCCAAGGAATAAAACGACCAAGGGAAAGCAATTATAGCTTTCGCCTACAGGAGAAAACCCAGAAGATGAACAACATGAATGAGAGTCATTTTTTAGGCAAAGAGAGGATGAACTCCCCTATCTACAGCTCTACGACTCAAAAATAAAGAAAAGTTTAAAAGCTCTAGTCGATACAGGAGCAACCTCTTGCTACATTAAGCCTGGGGTTTATAATAACAAAAACGAACTAGCCATTTATAAACGGATAAAAACCGTGAACGGCTATTCCATAATAAAGCATTACCATATAATAACCATATTTGGGGTCGAAGAAATTTTCTAGGAAATAGAAGGTTTAGAATCGGATCTCCTTTTGGGATACAATTTCCTTAAAAAAATTGAGGCACTTATCGACGTGCCCAATAGAAAAAAAAATTATATGGAAAAAAATAATAATAAAAATTAAGCAAACAGTATGAACATTTATTTTGAAAATAAAAATGGAGAAAACTTAAAAATCAAGGAACAAAAAGTTTCTGCACATTTAATCTAGGGAAATATCAGTAAAAGTAAAAAAGAAAACAATAAGGAACAAAAAGCTTCCGCTAAACTAACAGATAACAATAGTGGTATAAATACAAAAATTAAGGAACATAAAGATTCCGTAAAACTAGCCGAAGCAACTACCGGCAATATTATATTAAAAAAAATTATTTTGGGTCAAAAATATCCTAAAACGCGCTGAAGATTTATACCAGCAGAATAAAAATAATAAATATAAAAAATATATTGTGGAACGAAAAAGTTCTAAAACGCCAGCCGATGATAATACCGGCAAATTAAATAAAAAATATATTGTGGAACAAAGAAGTTCTACAACGCCAGCTGATGATAATACCGGCAATATAGAAAAAGAAAACTATGTAAACAAAATTACTTTAGAGGAAAAATTCTCTAAAGCGCCAGTCGAGGGAAATACCGACATAAACGAAGATGAAATTGAAAATTTAAAAGAAGAAACTAGAAATGAAATATATCAAATACATTCTTCAATAAATATGAATTTACCGTTTCGAACGGATATAAAAGAAAAAAATTGCTCACATGTATTCAGGCAAAGGTACAAGCTTCCCATTTCACCTTGGAGAAATAATTTATGAAAACATAATAGGATAAAGAAATAAGCTGAATCTCAGATATAAAAAAAAGGTTGAAAAAGAGGATTTAAGAAATTAGGTTAAAATGAATCAGAGAAATAGAATAGTGCACAAGGATAATATAAAGTCCTAAACGAATACTTATTTACTTTTTTAGAAAATGATGACAATAATAATTTTACTATTGCTAACAATAGTAAAAGCAGATATTAGGGACTTTACGCGAGAAAATTACGCATTAATACAGGACAGTTAAAACAAAACCATGTTAGACAAAAAAGAGGAATAAATGAATTAGGTACACTTTGGAAATGGATAGCAGGAACTCCAGATCATGACGATTTCATAAAAATAAATGATAGATTAAATGATCTAACAATAAATAACAATAAACAATTAGCTATAAATTCAGAAATTTTTAAAGTAATAACGGAATTAACTGATACAATAAATAATATAAAAAGTGATGCTGTGTTAGCCAGAAAAATCAAAAGAAGAAGAAATCAATCATTATATATGAACTACAAAATATAATAAACACAATAACATTTGGGAAAATAGGAATTTTAAATCGAACAATTTTACATATTGATGAATTAAAAAACATAACATATTACCAACATGGTACAATGACCATTACAGACTTAATGGACATTTCAAAATTTAAAATAGCACAAAAAAAGAGAAATTACAAAAACATATTGCAAATTAAATAAAGTTAAGTACATGTTTGTCAGAAATATTAAATAAAAAACAAGGGAAATGCAAAAAATTAAAAGAGAAAAATTTGAAAATAGAAGAAATAAAACCAGGAGCAATATTAATTTCAGGAAAAAATATTGTAGACAATCAAACATTAACTGGAACATATTTAATAACATTTGAAAATTATACAGTAATTAATAATCAAACTTATGAAAATATAGAAACAAAAATCTGGAATTATCTTAAAAATAACCATATCAATAATTTTGAGATTTTAGAATATATTGAAACAACTAATAAACTGTTAAAATTAGATAATATAAACATTTTAGCAGAACGGAATAAGCATATCACAGTCCATTCATATTTTTGGTACATAATTTTAATCTTGGGAATACCTTTCATAACTTAGGTTAGGTTTGGTTAGGTAAGACGGCTGATCGGAGATCGCACATGGACTAGAAGTAGTCCTTTGTGAAGCCGTTGAAACTCGAACTCCCGTGTTCGAACTTAGAGATCGGCAAACCGTTTGGTATCCAATACAAATTTACAGAGGCGCTTAATTTCAATGCCCGCCAGATCGGTGGGATGTCTGAAGGTATGTGCCCCCAGGTGCCTCAGTCTTGATCTCCCAAAAGCAGGGCAGTCAAGAAGGAAGTGCTGGCTAGTTTCTACTGCATCTTCTTCCAAAAGGCTTCTGCATGCGGCGTCCGGTAAGATTCCCAGTCTTGCAGCGTGTATGCCAATGGGGCAGTGGCCCGTCAAGAGCCCCATCATTAATGAGAGGCTAGCCTTGTTGAGGGCAAAGAGATCACTAGATCTCCTTTGATCTATATTTGGCCAAAAGGCTTTTGCGACCGCGCAGGTACTAATGCTGGCCCATCGCTGACCGAGCAGCCGCTAGGCCCATTTATCTAGTAGTAGAACACAAGAGGATGCCGGAGCACCTACCCGTTCCCATTCTACCGATAGTGATTCTAGGGTGTCTTTCCTTGCTAGCTCATCAGCTTTACAGTTATCCGCGATTCCGCTGTGGCCCGGCACCCATACAAGTCTTATAATGAAAGCTCTCGCCGCCAGAGACAGTGACGCCAGACACTCTTGGACCAGCCCTGAACGCACTGTGAATGAGTTCAAGGCTAGAATCGCCGCTCTGCGATGTGAATGGTCACCTCCCTGAAGTTAGACGCTCTACTGAGCAGCATATCTGCTGCTACCTTGATGGCTGCAACCTCAGCCTGGAAAACACTGCAATAGTCGGGAAGTCTGAAGCTGGATTTTATGGAGAGCTCCCGACAGTAGACTCCTCCACCAACCTTCCCCCCAAGCTTTGACCCATCCGTAAAGAAGCTTACTGCCCCTCTCCTCCAACGGTTTCTTCCCTGCTGAACCTCTCTCGTCGGTATATGTGCAGAGAAGGAGCCACCGGAGTTCGATACGGCGACTCCATGATCCAGATGATCCGGTATGCAGTCGAAGCTTGTGAGGATATCCGAGTGTTCAGATACCCGCTCCTTTAGGAATCCATACTCCCTGAGCCTAATGGCCACCCTTGCGGCCATACACCTTCCGGCAATATCCACCGGCGTTATGTTCAGAATTGCATTAAGTGAAATGGTTGGGGTGGACCTTAATGCACCACACATGCTGATGAGCGCAGCTCGTTGAACGCTCTCAAGTTTCTTTGCAAGTGTGGTTTCTGTAAAGCCCTCCACCACATGAAGACTCCATAGAACATTATGGGCTTGACTATGGTATCGTAGAGCCAGAGTACCACCTTCGGTGAGAGACCCCACATCTTGCCAATAGCTCCTCTAGAGCAGTATAGGGCAATCGATGCCTTTTTGGCTCTCTCCTCGATATTCGGCTTCCATGAAAGCTTCCTATCCAGGATGAGCCCTAAATACTTCACAGCATCCGCCGGTTGCAAGCGAATACCTTCCAATAGCGGCAACGGCGCCTCAGGGATCTTGTATCTTCTACTAAATAAAACCATTTCCGTTTTATTTGGATTTATGGCGAGTTCACTTTCGACCGCCCATTTTGTTACCACACCGAGATATCCCTGCGTCAACTCATACACGGTGCTTAGAAACTTTCCTTTCACCATAAGTGCTACATCGTCTGCATAGGCAATAACCTTGCAGCCAAGATCCTCTAGCCTTTTGAGAAGGTCGTTAACGACTAGAATCCATAGAAGAGGGGAAAGAACACCTCCTTGAGGGGTTCCCCTGCTCACACTTCGCCGCGCGCTCACGCTGCCCCATTCTGTTTCGACCACTCTGTCGCACAGAAGACTGAAAATGAGGTGTTTGAGGTTCGATTCAACCCCAAGACCGTCCAGAGCAGTTACGACTGCCTCTGGCAGGACATTGCTGAAAGCTCCCTCAATATCAAGGAAGGTCCCAACTGCGAAGTCCTTAGCCTCAATTGCTTCTTCAAGCCAAGAAACGATAGTGTGCAAGGCAGTGTCCACTGACCTCCCTTTACGATACGCATGTTGCGCTCCTGATAGATAGTCTCTCGGAATGCGCCTTCTCAGATACCAGTCCAGCAGTCTCTCCAAAGTTTTTAATAAAAAAGAGGAGAGACTGATGGGCCTGAAATCCTTGGCCGTAACGTGGGAGCCCTTGCCAGCCTTCGGGATGAACGTCACTCTGACACGTCTCCAGGCCCACGGAAAGTACCCTAATCTGATGCAGTTCGCATAGATCGGTGCCAACCAGCCGCATGATACCTTAACAGCCTGCGGCAGCTGCGCTGGTATGATGCCGTCCGGTCCCGGGGACTTGAACGGTTTGAACGAATTGATCGCCCAAGTCAAGTGACGCTCATCCAGAAGGTCGACAAAGGCTGTGTAGTCAGCATGCAACGCTCCGAGAGATACCTCCATAGAGGTATCTGTAGAGTTTCTTCACTGCTCAGCGCCCACTTCCCATTTACATCCCTAAGATACCCCAGGGACACAGGGTTTTTCGCGAGGATTCGCCTGAATCTAGAGGACTCGTGACAGCTATCCACTTTTTCGCAGAAGCTCTCCCACGAGATCCTCTTAGCCCTTCTTAGCTCGGACTTGTATATTGAGAGTCCTGTTTTATACAGGACCCAATCATCAGGTAGCCCACTCCTACGGGCCTTGTTAAATAAGCGCCTACAGGGCGCCCTAATTTCCGAGAGCTCCGCAGTCCACCATTGAGGTTTCCCTCTGCCCTTCGGTGTTTTCAATGGACAGGAGCTCTCCAGTGCAGTATTGCACGCCGAGCTGAAAGCTTCGACCCACCCGTCCACCACATCGGCGGTGGCCAGCTCGCCCACCCCCGGTGCGTGTGGGAGAGTTTGCCGGAGCCTGCTGCGGTAACCTTCCCAGTCCGTGTTTCTGGGATTTCTGAAAGATTTTCTAGGCGGACCCTCTCCGTCAAGACTAAGCCCGATATACCTATGATCAGAAAAGGAGTGGTCATCGATGACCCTCCAGTTAGAGATCAGCGGAGCAATCCCGTGTGAGGCAAGGGTGAGGTCGAGGACCTCCTGCCTACCTGCGGTCACGAAGGTAGGAGAATTTCCCCTATTACAGATGCGAAGATTTTCGCTAACAATAAAATCAAAAAGATCAAAAAGAGGAATTTCATCCTTCAGACTCTCCCCTAGGAGCGCTAGTTCAGCGCTGAAGTCCTGATCGACCCTCACCTCCTCGAACAATTGTTCGAGGCTGAAAACGGAGTCGCCGATCGACGAACCGCCTCCAGAACTCGCCACGTTCGAGAGGTTTGGGTCGTTTTCCATGGACATTTGACCATCACTGACGCCTTCCCCTTTCTCCCCCGCACCTGCAGCTTGAGTGCCATCAGCCCTGGCATCCGTTGGGAGTACCTTAAGTACCACCATTTCGAACCCATAGCTGATGCCTCCCTTGGTTTTGCTGAGAGGACCGATAGACTCCGCGTTAAGCATTATCAGCGCCTGCCGATATGGTCTATCGGTTCTCTCCAGCCTTATGACCCTCCAGTCATGCGCGGGAAGTGAGGGGTTGCAGAACCTGAGGATTTCCTCGATCTCTTTCGCAGTGGACGGTTCAGCTGGCAGCCAGTCGCGAGCCCTAGGGCGAAGGGGAAGATCCTCTTTGTCCACGGCCTCCAGTCTGGCCCCCTTCCAAACCTCCCCCACCAGAGAGACCGCCTTCTTATACAAGATGGCCGATCTTTCATCGGCACACCTAGTCAACTTGTGCAGCCCATGGTGCCAACCGGCACTAACACATTTTGGGGGTGGCCCCGGGTTTTCCTTGACCACCTTGAGGAAGACCGAAGAGATAGCCGCCGCTACTCTCTTCAACTCCTCATGGGAGATAGCCCCGTCCTCCCTGCTGCGATCAAGCACGCCAAGTACCCTTGCACCAGCACCTTTAGCGATCTCGCTGAAGGTTGGCGCCGCGCCCGTTCTCGGTTTTTTGTCAATGGAGGTTTCTCCCTCGTGCGACCTTTGTCGCTTAACCGCTGGTTCCCGCCTCTTTGCTTCGAGTCGTGACCCATCGGACTCGCTCTCGCTAAGCACCTTCTTGGCCCACTCAAGCGTGTTAGCATGCTGCTCAGAAACCTGACCAGCATGCTCACCACCGTAGCGTTCCACTATCTTTGCCGCTAATCGACGGTCCGGCTTCAGCTTCCTAGCTAGAGCCCCTTTGCTAATGCCCCCTGTGGAGCCCTTCATGATTCTAGCAGAAGTTCCTCTGCTAGTGCTGGCGACTCCGCCGTGTATGAAGGCTCCACCCTTCACTACCTTTTTTACCGGCGGATCTGCGCCGGCTTCCCCCATCCTGCCGCTTGATGCGGAGACTCCTACCAGAGTCTTAGTTCTATTGCTGCCTGGCGACGATTTCGTCGCCCCGGGAGCAGCAGCCCCGCCCGGGGTAGATCTGGGTGTCGATTTCGACGCCCCTTCACCTCCCTTCGTCACCTTCTCGTCCGTATTTGTTGGTGTGTCCATGCAATAAGAGTCGCCACTCAGAGCCGCTATCTGTCCCTCGGAAAGGTAGTCGCCTTTTATGGTCCCAAAGTTATCTCAGTGATAAGACCAAGGCGAGGGTTGACGTACGCCCTTATGAGGCCATACGTTCAGAGCCAACTAGCGTAAAGAAGGAGTCCTCTCAACTTACACCTACCGCGCCTACTTAACGACGACGGGGGGGAACGTACTCTGAGGCCTGACAGGGTTTTAACGGGACGGAGGCAGTTTCGACATTAGCCCGACAGCCATTTCTGACTAGGTGTCAGCCCATCATACTCAGGTGCCAGAATGCCGCCACCACCAGCCCAGGGTTCTAACAGATCCAGATAAGTTTCCTATTCTAAAAACCAGTTCGATGCCTAAGGTCGTCTAGGGAGTTGTAAGGCCGTGAAGGCCGCAGGCCATTTGGCGTTACCCAGGATGCACCAGCGTGGAGGCGACCTGCACTACGTCCCCATAACTTCATAACTTATATAATATTAAAATTCAAAAAATCTCGCGAAATTCCCAAACCAACAGAAAATGTGCAATCGCAAGAAGTCACATATAATGCTCTTTTAGATCAAATACATATGTAAATTAACTCAAAATAATAGTGAATCGGGGACGATTCATCTTAGGAAGGGGGGAGTTAATGACAGCCTCCACACAGCCACTTGACCGTAACTGTAAACAATATTGAATCTTTACACTTTGTAGTTGTGCGGCCTCATAAATTCAAATAGAATTCGATATACTTTTTCCGTTCACATTAGAATAAACCATTCTTATCTAAACAATATTTGTAGCCCTCACAAGAAGGCATAATAAAATCAAAACAGAACACTTAACGTTCTTCCTAAAAATGCTGAATATGATATTAATGTAAATTGACACTTTCTTTGTTTCAAACTCAACTTCAATATGTAATAACTTTAAGTAAATAATAAGTAAATGTATAAATATTAGCAACTTGGAAATAAAAGGTAGATTTTGTCTCCGGCGATCCAGTCGACACGACGTGTTTCATTTTCTCTGCGCGTAGGCAGATAGAAAATATATCTTTTTTTTTACAAATTCCCGCGATACGGGAATTAATTTGTATATACTTGGTACCATAAATCAATTAATTATATTTCTATATTTTTACAATAGGGGTATTCTCTTGTTCTTGCAAAACCCTTGCACGGTGCAAGAATTGCATATATTTCCTCTTGATGCACCGGCACAATAACAAACACACGCAGAAAATTACTTGCAATGGCTGTAAAATATGTCAGACCAAAACCCATGTATGTTTGCGTGCAATGTCACGCAGAAATATAATTGCAACCCTGCTTTAGCTGTCATTTTAGATAAAGACATATTACGTCGTTAAATTGTTGAGGAAGGTAAGTTTAAAATAGGTTTTATAATTTCTACTTAAATTATAAAGATTTGTTACAGTTTTTTTGTTAAAAATGTATGCAGAGGGTGCGCCAGTTCACAAAAGCCATGCATAATAGTCATTCACAATAAATTGACCGAATCAGCCGTTCATATATCACCCTTGTATATTTCGGTATAGTATTTTTGCAATCTTGCGAGAGGAAGCGAATACCCCTAATGTACAAAAATGACAACGTATGTAAAAGTGAAACTGATAAATATTAAATAAATTTCAAATGTTTTAATAACCTGCTTCAACGAATCGTATCTTTTATTGATTGAAGACAATGCAGTATCAATAAAGGCAAAAGTAAAGTAGAATTTATTATAAAACTTTTGCTTAACATAGCGAATTGGCTCATTTTCCCCCTCATACATTGTAGAAACCTACAAGTAACAAATCCTGTAATTTTCACTCATACATACGCAGGCGAAAGCTCAAAAAATGACAGAAATTACATTAAGAATGCCATGGAATGAGGGAGGCACTTCATTAGGGCTTCCTAAATATTCTACTACTAAAACGGCCAAATGCCTTAAAAAAAGGCAAAAGTGTGTTGCCGTGTTATGCTATACAATTTATTACTTTTAGTATGTGTTTGTTAAATTTTCAAATATATTTCGATTATTAAAATTCATAAAGATTAAATTTACCTAGTTTTGATTATTTATTGTATCAAAATATTGGTAAATCTTTTTTATTTTATTAAAAATATTTGAAGAGTATATCCATTTTTGTTTAAATTATTACAAATAGGTTTGTTTAGTATTGTATATATTATATGGGTGGAAATAGGCCTCCAGGCGAACCTAACACCCAAAAAGTATCGGTATCGCGGCTTTACTGCAACCTCTGTACTATTTTTAAGTCCTTTTACTTAAATCTCTGTGCCGAAAAATCAACTATTTCCATCAGGTAATCTCAGCTGTTGACGACCATATGATTCTTTTGTTACTTGTATGCTTTTATAATGCCCTCATAATTGAACTGTCTTTTCTGTTCTCTCAAGCGAGTGTTGGTGCCATTTCTGATTCGAATGAACATTATACTAACTGTATCGCCATGCCTATTGCCTGTGGAGACTCCCTATTGCTCATGAAAAGCAATATATGGAAAACTAATTAGTATGCCATATATTGAAAGCAATAAGCTGTCACTTCAGCAGTTTGACAGCGCAGTTTACGTTTCTATGAAAATTCCGAAGAGGCAACATATCCCATTTACACATATACCGAGGCATTTTTATTTCGGTAATATTAGATTTAGTAGAGCGAGTATTAAGACGGTTGTGTTATATTATAAAAATAAAAATAAAGTACATTTTCAAAATAAAATTTTTCCTAAAAACTAATATTTAGTTTAATATTGTTGAATTACAGAAAAATTATGCAAAATGGGTTGGAAATGAGCGAAGTCTTAAATTTAATAAACTTACACAAGCATAAATCAAAATTAAATTTTTTTTAAATGGTATATAAAATTTATGCTATAAATGTCATAGTCCGAAACTACAAAATCTTTTTTACAAGAAATACATTTGCACAAAAAAGTATATTTCTTATTTTTTCATTTTCCATATATGTACACTTTTTTCATCCATATAGAACTTTAAACAGTTCAAAAGCTCAAAGCATGCGGTACATCAGCTCGAACCTACCAACCCGACGGCATTTCGAAAATTATTCTTCTTCTTCTAAATTGGCGTAGACACCGCTTACGCGATTATAGTCGAGTTAACAACAGTCGTTTCTTCTTTTCGCTACTTGACGCCAATTGGATATTCCAAGCGAATCCAGGTCCTTCTCCACTTGGTCCTTCCAACGGAGTGGAGGTCTTCCTCTTCCTCTGCTTTACCCGGCGGGTACTGCATCGAATACTTTCAGAGCTGGAGTGTTCTCATCCATCCGGACAACATGACCTAGCCAGCGTAGCCGCCATCTTTTAATTCGCTGCACTATGTCAATGTCGTCGGATATCTCGTACAGCTCATCGTTCCATCGAATGCGATATTCGCCGTGGCCAATGCGGAAAGGACCAAAAATCTTTCGCAAAATGTTCCTCTCGAAAACTCGCAACGTCGACTCATCGGTTTCTGTCATCGTCCAAGCCTCTGCACCATATAGCAGGACGGGAATTATGAGCGACTTATAGAATTAAACTTTTGTTCGTCGAGAGAGGACTTTACTTTTCAATTGCCTACTCAGTCCGAAGTAGCACCTGTCGGCAAGAGCAATTCTGCGTTGGATTTCGGGGCTGACATTGTTGGTGGTGTTAATAATGGTTCCTAAACAGACGAAATTATCTACAACTTCAAAGTTATGACTGTCAACAGTGACGTGAGAGCCAAGTAGCGAGTGCGACGACTGTTTGTTTGATCACAGCAGATATTTCGTTTTACCCTCGTTCACTGCCAGACCCATTCTCTGTGCTTCCTTGTCCAGCCTGGAGAAAGCAGAACTAACGGCGCGGGTGTTGAGGCCGATGATGTCAATATCATCGGCGTACGCCAGCAGCTGTACACTCTTATTGAAGATGGTACCTTCTCTATTTAGTTCTGCAGCTCGAACTATTTTCTCCAGCAGCAGATTGAAGAAGTCGCACGAAAGGGAGTCGCCTTCTCTGAAACCTCGTTTGGTGTCGAACGGCTCGGAGAAATCCTTCCCGATTCTGACTTAGCTTTTCGTGTTGCTCAACGTCAGCTTACACAGCCGTATCAGTTTTGCGGGGATACCAAATTCAGACATCGCGGCATAAAGGCAACTCCTTTCCGTGCTGTCGAAAGCAGCTTTGAAATCGACGGAGAGGCGGTGTGTGCCGATTCTCCTTTCACTGGTCTATTCCAAGATTTGGCGCATGATGAATATCTGGTCGCTTGTTGATTTGCCAGGTCTAAAGCCACACTGATAAAGTCCAGTCAGTTTGTTGACGGTGGGCTTTAATCTTTCACACAATACGCTCGATAGAACCTTATACGCGATGTTGAGGAGGCTAATCCCACGGTAGTTGGCGCAGATGGTGGAGTCACCTTTTTTATGGATTGGGCATAGCACACTTAAATTCCATATTTTACAAAGAAGCTGATGCATGCTCCTTATCAGTTCTTCGCCGCGGTGTTTGAATAGCTCGGCCGGCAATCCATCGGCCCCTGCCGCTATGTTGTTCTTCAGGCGGGCAATTGCTATTCGAACTTCTTCATGGTCGGGTAATGGAACGTCTGCTCCATCGTCATCGATTGGGGAATCGGGTTCGCCTTCTCCTGGTGTTGTGCGTTCGCTGCTATTCAGCAGGCTGGAGAAGTGTTCCCTCCATAATTTAAGTATGATCTGGGCATCAGTGATCACCTTTGGGAGTTCTACAAGAGCATGCTCCGGTCTTGAAACCTTCTGTAAGCCGCCGCATTTTTTCGTAGAATTTTCGAGCATTACCCCTGTCGGCCAGCTTATCAAGCTCTTCGCACTCACGCATTTCAGCCTCTTTCTTCTTCTGTCTGCAAATGCGTCTCGTTTCCCTTTTCAACTCTCGGTATCTATCCCATCCCACACGTGTTGTGGTCGATCGTAACGTTGCGAGGTAGGCAGTCTGTTTTCTCTCCGCTGCGACACGGCACTCCTCGTCGTACCAGCTGTTCTTTTGCACTTTCCGAAAAAGAATGGCTTCGGTTGCAGCTGTACATAAGGTATTTGAAATGCTGTCCCACAGTTCCCTTTTGCCGAGTTGTTGACGAATGCTCTCAGAGAGCAGGAGTGCAAGCCGAGTAGAAAATCGTGCGGCTGGCTGTTGTTATTGCAGCTTCTCGACGTCGAACCTTCCTTATGTTTGTTGGGGTGCGTTTTTTGCTGCACAGAGGAGGGTGCGAATCTGGGCTACAACAAGATAGTGCTCCGAGTCGATGTAAGGACCTCGGAGCGCACGCACATCTAAAACACTGAAGACATGTCTTCCGTCTATCACAACATGATCGATCTGGTTGGTAGTTTTTCGATCAGGAGACAGCCAGGTAGCTTGATGAATCTTCATATGCTGGAATCTAGTACTACAGATAACCATATTTCGGGCCCCGGCGAAGTCAATCAGCCTCAACCCATTTGGGGATGTTTCGTCGTGGAGGCTGAATTTACCGACCGTAGTGCCAAATATACCTTCTTTGCCCACCCTGGCGTTAAAGTCGCAAAGCACGATTTTGACATCGTGGCGGGGGCAGCCTTCATAAGCGCGCTCCAAGCACTCATAGAAGGCATCTTTGGTCACATCGTCCTTCTCTTCCGTCGGGGCGTGGGCGCAGGTCAGCGATATGTTGAAGAACCTCGCTTTGATGCCGATTGTGGCTAGACGTTTATTCACCGGAGTGAATGATAGCACTCGGCGACGGAGTCTTTCTCCCACCACGAATCCAACACCAAACTTGCGCTCCTTTATATGGCCACTGTAGTAAATGTCACAAGGACCTATTCGTCTCTGTCCTTGTCCCGTCCATCGCATTTCTTGGACGGCGGTGATGTCAGCCTTTATTTTCGCGAGGGCATCAACCAGCTGAGCAGCGGCACCTTCCCAATTAAGGGTCCGAACATTCCAGGTGCGTGCCCTTATATCGTAGTCCTTATTTCGTTTGCCATGGTCGTCATCAAAAGGGGGGTCTCTCATCCGAGGCTGTTTTGTCTTTTTCATTGGTACAGATTTTTACGTGGCGGGTCCCAAACCCAGCCCACAACCCTATGTAGGGGATGTTTCGCCTTCTCACTTTAGTTCGCCTTCGAACGTATGTCCCTAGGCTAGCCAGAGGATACTTGGTCAAAGACCGAAGGTAGTGAGCTGCTTGAGTCATGTGTAAAAAAATCATTTCTGGCCACTTTCCTCACTTGCGTGAACTTCTACACTTGACGCCATCCTTAAATTATTATTATTAAGTATGTTATGAAAATAAATGCCCACCTACAGATTTGGCTATGGCAATAGCAATAGATTTGACAGTTAGTGTAACATAAATTGTATCCTGGAGATATCCCGTAACAATGTACCTTGCCAGCCACGGCTAACCACTTTTCTCAAATATATCAATACAACTACACATTTTTGCTCTATGCGCTAACACCAACGCACATTTTCGGGTTATTTTTTGTTTACCTAAATGCGATGAAAAAAAGTTTCTTTCATTTCTTGATTTATTTGAATGAGTGCGAAGGAGAAAACATAATTGTCAATAGTGCCAAAAGAAAATCCCAAAAAGAGTAATAAACAAACGATTGAAAGACGCATGTCATTCGTGATCGTACCATCGTAAAGGAGGCTCGTACAACAAGAAGGTAAGTGAATAATTTTTATGTGATTTTTTTTTAATAATTTGCAAATAATTACTTCATTTGTCTTATAGCATTGGAAATCAGGAAAACAGAATTAGAAATAGCAGCAGCAGCAAATGAAAATTGTTAAGTATGTAAGTATGTGGAAATAAGTGTGTGCTGTTTGAAATTGGCCTGCGCAGTCCAATATAACAAGCGAAAATAAATACATATGTATGTATAATATTAATCTTTTATTTCAGATATTATTATCATTTTTTTTTTAAATAATCTTTCTTTCCAGATTTTATCACTATTTATAATTAATTCGTCTTTCTTTTTCCTTTAGATATTACGAACTCAGTTTAATTATTTTTTTAAATTAAATATATTTTTATTTACACAATATTAGTGTTAATATATTTAATTATAATAAATTTAATAATTCCAATATAAATAATAAAATTAATAATTCCAATATTAAAAAGTTTTGTTTGAAATTTTAAGAAATTTTAATAGTAGGAATCAAAAAACGCAACCCTGCATCAGCTGACGACTAGGGTAATTAGAACAGTTCAGCTATATTTTTACATAAATAATTTATATGACACTACTGAATGAGCGCAACAGAGATGTATGATCACATGTATACGTACGTGTGAGGGAAAAAGTGGTTAGTATCTTCACGCGGCCTATGACAAGCTCACCACTACTTTTGAGTGTTTCAAAACCTACTGTTTCACTAGTTTTTTCACCACTTTCGGCTGGCAGGGTATACTTAGACCCACAGGTAACCGATCTGAAGTCTTTCACCAATACATATGCGAACTTTCCGTATGAGTTGCCTAATAAAAAAACGCTCAAATGCCTCAAAAAATACTCAAATCTGCTATAGTGTGTTGCCGTGTTATGTTTCAAATATATTTAATTACACTGGTCAACAAATTTGTAATTTTTTTTGTCAAATGAAAATTTATATCAAATTTTGAATATACTAGGGCCAAAAAATAATAATATATCAATGAAAAAAAATGTACACATCATGTTTTCTTGTGACATCAAAACATATATTTTCGTAAAAAGTACAAAATTCAGCCACACTTACAGAATTATTTCCTAATTTCCAATAGATACTTATGATTTTCTTGAATATTTGGCTTCCGGTAGGTCCCTTTTAACTCTCCAACAATAGTCTGCTAGCATTCCTGGACTCCATTTCCCTTGATAACGCTTCTCAATTAAAGAAATGTCTTGATGGAACCTCTCACCTTGTTCGTCACTCACAGCACCTAAATTTGCCGGAAAGAAATCCAGATGAGAGTCCAACATATGTATTTTCAAGGACATATTACATCCCAAAGCTTTAAATGATATCATAAGTTCATTTATTAAATCTTTGTAATTTCCCGCTTTATGGTTACCTAGAAAATTTTGAACAACATACACAAAACATTTCCAGGCGAGTTTTTCCTCATCATTCAGTTTTTCTTCAAAGCACAACATTTATGTGTGTATATTTAACTCACCCTTTAGGCAACTCACACTTTCCTTTA
>NW_024395851.1:0-168910 GCF_016617805.1 Bactrocera tryoni | reverse complement strand
GATATTGTAATTTTACATTTACATTCAAAAAGCTATAGTGAAACCAGAGATAAAGAGATGTCCAACTATGTAACCGGAGGGATTTGTTGCATCGTTCAAGACCAATTATAAAAAATGTAAAACAATGAAAATTAAATAAATTTTTGAAATTTAAAGGTATTTGATGTAACGTTTTGTAATTTGAAGCATCATAGTATCATTTTCAATGGAAAATGATTATAAACATTTAATGATTGATAGCTAACAACATAAAAGTATTTAATTATTGGGTATTGAAGGGTCAAAAGTCAGTTGTTCTAACAAAAAGATTTAAATAGTTTCTCCATATGATAAATAACTACCATATAGTAATTTTTGTTCGTACTAAATGTTGGGTGTTTTAATTTAAATGCCTAAAAATTATTATTTTAATTTTGAAGCGCTCTCACACTGGAATAAGTTGGACATTCCTTTATTCCTGGTGAAACTACTAGTCTACGAATACAAGGCTAAAAGGAGGACACAATTATACTGATCATTCAGCATTCAGCAATCAGCTGACTGGTATGGGTTTGTGTCCTTACTACTTATGCGCAGGACTGCACTCTAAAGAACTTAAACCTTGAACACGTAATGTACATGAAATTAGCTTTCTACATAAAAATATAATTCGTAAAATTTTGCAGTTACTTATATTATCAATATTTTAAGCAACTTACACATTTGTAATGATTTTTCAAAGATTTGATGCTGGTTTTACTGAATAGGAATTCTTCTCTCCGTTTCGGAAAAGTAATAGAGTAATTCTTCTTCTTCTTAATTGGCGTAGACACCGCTTACCCGATTATAGCCGAGTTAACAACAGCGCGCCAGTCGTTTCTTCTTTTCGCTGCGTGGCGCCAATTGGATATTCCAAGCGAAGCCAGGTCCTTCTCCACTTGGTCCTTCCAACGGAGTGGAAGTCTTCCTCTTCCTCTGCTTCCACCGGCGGGAACTGCGACGAATATTTTCAGAGCTGGAGTGTTTTCGTCCATCCGGACAACATGACATAGTCAGCGTAGCCGCCATCTTTTAATTCGCTGAACTATGTCAATGTCATCGTATATCTCGTACAGCTCATCGTTCCATCGAATGCGATATTTGCCGTGGTCAACGCGCCCAGGACCATAAATCTTTCGCAGAACTTTTCTCTCGAAAACTCGCAACAACGACTCATCAGTTGTTGTCATCGTCCAGGCCTCTGCACCATATAGCAGGACGGGAATTATGAGTGACTTATGGAGTTTGGTTTTTGTTCGTCGAGAGAGACTTTGTTTCTCAATTGCCTACTCAGTCCGAAGTAGCACCTGTTGGCAAGAGGTATCCTGTGTTGGATTTCCAGGCTGACATTGTTGGTGGTGTGTACGCTGGTTCCAAGATAGACGAAATTATCGACGACTGTTTGTTTGATGACAGGAGATATTTCGCCTTGCCCTCGTTCACTGCCAGACCCATTTGCATTGCTTCCATGTTCAGTCTGGAGAAAGCAGAACTTACGGCGCGGGTGTTGAGGCCGATGATATCAATATCATCGGCATACGCCAGCAGCTGTACACTCTTATAAAAGATTGTACTTACTCTATTAAGTTCTGCAGCTCGAATTATATTCTCCAGCAGCAGATTGAAGAAGTCGCACGATAGGGAGTCGCCTTGTCTGAAACCTCGTTTGGTATCGAACGGCTCGGAGAGGTCCTTCCCAATCCTGATGGAGCTTTTCGTGTTGCTCAGCGTCAGTTTACACAGCCGTATTAGTTTTGCGGGGATACCAAATTCAGACATCGCGTCGTAAAGGCAACTCCTTTCCGTGCTCTCGAAAGCAGCTTTGAAATCGACGAAGAGGTGGTGTGTGTCGATTCTCCTTTCACGGGTCTCTTCCAAAATTTGGCGCATGGTGAATATCTGGTCGGTTGTTGATTTACCAGGTCTAAAGCCACACTGATAAGGTCCAATCAGTTTGTTGACGGCGGGCTTTAACCTTTCACACAATACGCTCGATAGAACCTTATACGCGATGTTGAGGAGGCTTATCCCACGGTAGTTGGTGCAGATTGTGGGGTCTCCCTTTTTGTGGATTGGGCATAGAACACTTAACTTTACAAAGAAGCTGATGCATGCACCTTATCAGTTCTTCGCCGCCGTGTTTGAATAGCTCGACCGGGAATCCGTCGGCCCCTGCCGCTTTGTTGTTCTTCAGGCGGGCAATTGCTATCGAACTTCTTCATGGTCTGGTAATGGAACGTCTGCTCCATCGTCATCGATTGGGGAATCAGGTTCTCCTTCTCCTGGTGTTGTGCGTTCACTGCCATTCAGCAGGCTGGAGAAGTGTTCCCTCCATAATTTAAGTATGCTCTGGGCATCAGTGACTAGATCACCTTTGGGGGTTCTACAAGAGTATGCTCGGTCGTGAAACCTTCTGTAAGCCGCCGAATTTTTTCGTTGAATTTACGAGCATTACCCCTGTCGGCCAGCTTATAAAGCTCTTCGTACTCACGCATTTCAGCCTCTTTCTTCTTCTGTCTGCAAATGCATCTCGCTTCCCTTTTCAACTCTCGGTATCTATCCATCCCGCACGTGTTGAGGTCGATCGTAACGTTGCGAGGTAGGCAGTCGGTTTGCTCTCCGCTGCGACACGGCACTCCTCGTCGTACCAGCTGTTCTTTTGCATTTTCCGAAAACCGATGGTTTGGTTGCAGCTGTACGTAAGGAGTTTGAAATGCCGAGTTGTTGTTGACGAGTGCTCTCAGAGAGCAGGAGTGCAAGACGAGTACCAAACCGTTCGGCTGTCTGTTGTGATTGCAGCTTCTCGACGTCGAACCTTCCTTGTGTTTGTTGACGTGCGTTTTTTTGCTGCACAGAGGCGGGTGCGAATCTTGGCTGCAACAAGACAGTGGTCCCAGTCGATGTTAGGACCTCGGAGCGTACGCACGTCTAGAACACTAGAGACTTGTCTTCCGTCTATCACAACATGATCGATTTGGTTGGTGGGTTTTCGATCCGCAGACAGCCAGGTAGCTTGATGTATATTCTTGTGCTGGAATCTAGTACTACAGATAACCATATTTCGGGCTTGGCGAAGTCGATCAGCCTTAACCCATTTGGGGATGTTTCGTCGTGGAGGCTGAATTTACGACCGTAGTGCCAAATATACCTTCTTTGCCTACCCTGGCGTTAAAGTCACCAAGCACGATTTTGACATCGTGGCGGGGGCAGCTCTCATAATCGCGCTCCAAACGCTCATAGAAGGCATCTTTGATGAGTTTCTCTCCCACCACGAATCCAACACCACACTCGCGCTCCTTTATATGGCCACTGTAGTAAATGTCACAAGGTCCCACTCGTCTCTGTCCTTGTCTCGTCCCTCGCATTTCTTGGACGGCCGTGATGTCAGCCTTTATTTTCACGAGGACATCAACCAGCTTGGCAGCGGCACCTTCCCAATTAAGGGTGCGGACTTTCCAGGTGCATGCCCTAATATCGTAGTCCTTATTTTGTTTGCCATGGTCGTCATCAAAAGGGGGGTCTCTCATCCGAGGCTGTTTTTCCTTTTCATTGGTACTGGTTTTTACGTGGCGGGTCCCACACCCAGCGCACAACTCTATGTAGGGGATGATTCGCCTTCTCACATTAGCTCGCTTTCGAACGGATGTTCTTAGGCTACGCAGAGGATATTTGTTCAAAGACCGGAAGTAGTGAGCTGCTGGAGCCATGTGTAAAAGAATCGTTTCTGGCCACTCCCAAGTAAATGGTGATCAGAGAACTTTCCTCACTTGCGTGAACTTCTACAAATGACTCCATCCTTCCTGAAATCGTATTGCATTGGATACAAGTGCATCCATCCTCATTACAAACCTTTGCCGCAAATAGTGTGTGCGAAATCCAAGAATTGACTGACAATGTAGCATGGACGATTTGAATAATTCTATATGGTTTGGCGGTCCACAGTTCCTCCTAGAAGACCACGCTTAATGGCCAATTAATACTCACTTCCAGCTCTCCCCAGAAAACGCCTTAGAGAAGAAGAAAAACGGTGTCACATTTTCTGCAAATGTGAATGATACCCCAGAATAGAACTGATTGAAAAATTCTCTTCTCATCAAAAGTTGCTTCGTGTGGTCGCTTTTTATTACGATGGATCAGACGACCACAAACGTCTACTGTGGGAAGAGCTTTGACTGCAAACGAATTAAACTAGAGTTTTTTGAAAATTGTCCAGGTGATTCAACATTCTGAGTTTGCTAGTGAAATCCAAAAACTGACTAAAGTCACGACGCTACCTGCAAACTTTGCAAAAACTCAACCCGTTCTTGCATGAGTACTCGGATATGTCGTTTTCATTTAAATTAATTCGAGTAAGATGTCGCCTATTAAATGCACCTCTCTCATACGATTCCAAATTCCCATTATTACTGATTAAAAACTCGCATTTCGTTATCACTTACTTACGGTTACTGCACTTTCGAAATGACCACGCTGGGGCAAAAGCGTTGGTTGCGCTTCTTCGAGAACGCATATGGCTAATTAATGCCATTGAGCTTGCAGTAGAACCGTAAGAAACTGTACACACTGCTTTCATTACTAGCCGAAGTTGCGAACCCAAATATTGGGAAATTTTCCAGTTGAAAGAATTCGAGCATTACGACTTTACTTTGTAGCCCCATATATACAACTTTTAAAATACGTGGTAAAAACTTATATAGTAGTTTTCGTTTGTTTCTCTTCAAAAGCAGTACATTTAGAACTCATCTCGTACCTATCTACTAATTCTTTTTTTTTTTGCCCCCAAAAGGTTCATTGGTCGCCGAGGGATGCCACAGAAAATATTCAGCGACAACGCAACCAACTTTGTCGGCGCCGACCGCAAGCTGCGCGAGCTGATTCAGGCCTTTCTAGAGCAAGCCCCAGAACAAATGGTACTCGCCGCCGAAGAAGGATTCAGCTTCGGCTTTGTACCACCCAGGGCGACGCACTTCGGCGGTGAAGTCCGCCAAGCATCTGGTCGTTCGCGCATTCGGCAACGCTTTACTCACGACGTAGGAGCTGTCAGCATTACTGGCCGAAGTGGAGGCCATTTTCAATTCTCAACCCCTTACACCGTTGAGCCAGGACCTCAACGGCGGCGAGGCACTAACCCCAGTGCATCTACTGATAGGGTGCTCCCTGCAAGCATTACCTCCAGAGCAGGTGTCTGTGGACCCAATTCGTTGCTGCGAGAGATGGCAACTTGTTTGCTCTCTCAAGCAACAGTTTTGGCGACAGTAGTCCAAAACATACACGACGGGCCTTCAGGAACGCCACAAGTGGCTGCACCCCACAAGCAATCTGCAGCTCAACGACCTCGTCCTCGTCCACGAGGACAACGTGCCGCCACTGCAGTAGGTAATCGGATGAGTCGTCGCAACCGTCGAAGGCCAGGACGGCACGGTACGAGTGACAAACGTGGCAACCAAGGCGGGCGCCATTAAGCGCCTTATTCATAAACTCGCATTACTGCCCATGGATGTTGAAGGATCCTGATCCTGTCAAGGTGGCCGGTGTTGCGTCAAGCAACTTATATATGTCCAAAGCTAAAATGAAAAAACATGAAGTTAAAATTAAATACATTTTTGAAATATTATATTTGAATTACAAAGTTTCCTTTTCATTGTGTAAAAATACTTACCCTAATAATATTAAATATACTTACCTTAATCTATTACCATAAGTTAACGAAATGAATTATACTCACCTCTTTTTTGTACATACATCCATACTTACATTCCAACTGTTTTATCCCGTTAACTTAAATTTTAGAATAAGTAAAATATTAAATGAAATAAAGAATCAATTGCAATTAGACCGCAATCGAATTCGCACGCGTTTCAATTTTTTTTCTCGCTATTTCGCCGTCGCAATTTTCGGAAAAGTTAAGGATTCTAGGTAATACTTGCCAAAGTGGCTGAAGTTATCATGATTCAAGAGGCAGGAAAACCAATACATGAAGTATCTTCTTACATGCTCATATCACTTCTACCCATAATATCGAAACTTTTTGAGAAAATTCTCATAAAACGTCTTAATAAATACATATGTAGAACGAAAAACGAAAATTCCAGTGCTTCACTTTGGGTTTCGTGCTGACCATTCTACGATTGATGAAATCCTCACAATTACACACATTATTGAAAAAGCTTTTGAGGAAAAAATTCTGTTCTACCGCGCTTTTGAATGTTGCAAGAACGTTCGATAAAGTTTGTCACAAAGGACTGCTTTCGAAACTGAAACTGAAACTGATTTTATCTAAATAGCCTTATGACATCATAACATCATACAATAAGGTTGAATAAGGAGACATAAAAGAAGGAGTTCCACAAGGTAGTGTGTTGGATCCTCTTCTTTATATTCTATTCACGCATGACCTGTCAGTAGACTGCAATTGTCCAACCGCCATTTGCAGATGCTACCGGGTTGCTTACTGTTGCTGTTGGTAGTAGTGAACAAGAGTCCACTACTAATATCCAAAAAGATGAATATAAAGTACTAAGTACTAAAGAAATGGCAGATAAAACTGAATGAAGCTAAGTGTCTACACATTGTTTTCACATCCAGAAATAGTTTTTGGGGGGTAAATTATTTGTATACAGTTTAATATCATGGTAGAAAAATTTAAAATCGACCTTCTATTATCAAATCCTACTAAATTGAAAAAACAAACATTATATAACGTTGGCGTGCTGGCGACATACTTTATTACAATGTGTAATACTGTTGTCAGTTCGTGTATTGAATAGAAAAATTTCACAAAGCAAAACGATGCGGGCCAAGTTTTGAAAATCGTTCGAGAACTTCTTCTGTGGTGGCTTTAATTTCATGATTCGTATGTAGCCACGTTTTTATGCGGCGGAGTGTCGAAAAAGACCATTCAGAGCTCGTATTCGTCACAGAAAGTGTGAAGAATATGCGGAGAAAACTATGAATTGTGGAATATAGTCTCCATCGCAGTTTTTCAACATTTCCAATGCAGTAGTCGGTAATTTGTTGTATTTTGATTTTTGCTTCTGCCCCCAATGGCACTGACAGTGATCAAGTTCACCTTTGAACTTCAAACATCGCACGAAGTTGTCATTATCCAAAAGGTCTTTGAATATTTCTATCAAGCAGTCAATAAGATTTTCCATTTCTTTGGTTTTCAAGCCGACCGATTTTTTAAATTAGCCAATACTTCTTTTAACTTTTTACAATAGTTTTTAACTTTGTAATAACTAGAAGTTTAAATCACATTCAAGTTGCTTGTTAGTCCTTCCTTTTGTCTAAACTAGTTGCAATGCTTAAATAAAAAAAAAATATTGTTGTGCCCGAGTTTTAATTGATTTTGTATATTTATTACTATATTATTCGTGAAATTTTTCACCTTTTCAGAAAAAAATATCCTTTTATTTAAATATAAATATATATACGCGGATTTCGATCAGGTTATCTCAGCTGTATAAAATTCTTGGGTACTTGAATGCTTATTTTTTTTTGGTACATTTTAAAAATGAATAAGCATATGAAACGAAAACACCGAATTTCATCAAAATAAGGCCAACAAACTGGATCATGGACTTAGTGGGTCAAAAAAATGTAGGCCAAAAACCGCTAAAACTATTGTAATTACTTTTGATATATATAAATAATCTTTAGTGTATGTAAACTTTTTTGATATAAATTATTCCCATTTTAAGCGTTAGCATTAATTTTTTTTATTTGTGTAAAAAAAAAATATTTTGATATGCTAAATTTAATGAAAAATATACATCTTTTGAAAAAAAAAACCACATCACCCTTCATTTTATAACAAATAAACGTGTCGTAATTTAATAGAACTAGGTGTATGTAAACTTTATTGGTCCACTGTATGTCTTCTGAAAATAGAATGTCTTTTATCTCTTGAAACGCTTCATGAGCTTCACTGTTGAAAGTAGCTTTTATATTCCTGGAAATGTTAGTACTAATTGTACAATTCTCTCCCCGTAGATATTTGTGAGAGGTTTCGGTAATAATGCGTAGGTAGGAGTGCAGCCCTATCGGGCTCAATTAGCACTTGATGTTTTTTAAACTAAATGGCAACCTGCAAAACTTCTACTTTCCGTTATTAATGGAAACAACAGTTTTTCCCCTATCTTTTCGGCAAATGTAATCTGGTGAAACCCAGATGATTTTCCTAGATTTGAATTGATGTAATGGGTTTTATACCCCTCCAGTTTGCTGGTTTAAATAACTTTTCGACGCACCGGTATCAACGAAAAATTTTAGAGGTCTTCCTTGAAATGTCCTGCTAACATATGGCAACAGGGATCTACCCCTAAAAAAATAATCTCGTCTGAAATTTCTTCAGAATTTTCATTAATCATTATCGAAATCTACAAAATTATTATATTCGTCTTGTTGATCATCTTTGTAAACTTCGGTAGAAGGATATTGATCTAAATGGTTTATGCGTTGTAATTCATTGTTCAAGGACAGAGACGAGTAGGTTATATGGTTATATCATTTTTCAACGAGCAATAGATGACGTACGGAGGGAGGAAATTGGACATTAATGTATTTTCCAATGATTACAAAATGCACTTACAAGACGTCAACCGAGTATATGAAAAATTATATTCAGCCAACATGAAATTTTTCTTAGAAAAACCACAATTTTTTAAAGCAGGTGTTGAATTTCTTGGATTTGTTGTCTCAAAAGGCGGGATTAAAACCTCCAAAGATAAGGTAAAAGACACGGTTACGAAGTTCCGAAAACACTTCGCGCGTTGCGTTCCTTTTTAGGTTTGTCTGGCTACTACAGGCGTTTTATAAAAGACTACAGTGGCCATGTAAAGGAGCACAAGTTTGGGGTGAGATTCGTGGTGGGAGAAAGACTCCGTCGCCGAGTACTATCATTCACTCCGGTGAATGAACATCTAGCTACAATCCGCATCAAAGCGAGGTTCTTCAACATAATGCTTATTCGCGCCAACGCCCCGACAAAAGAGAAGGACGATGTGACCAAAGATGCTTTCTATGAGCGCTTGGAGCGCACCTATGTGAGCTGTCCCGCCACGATGTCAAAATCGTGCTTGGCGACTTTAACGCCAGGGTGAAAAAAGAAAGCATATTTGGCACTACGGTCGTAAATTCAGCCTTTACGACGAAACATCCCCAAATGGGTTGAGGCTGATCGACTTCGCCAGGGCGCGAAATATGGTTATCTGTAGTACTAGATTCCAGCACAAGAAAATAAATCAAGCTACCTGGCTGTCTCCGGATCGAAAAGCTAACAACCAGATCAATTATGTTGTGATAGACGTGTCTCTAGTGTTCTAGACGTGCGTATGCGCCGAGGTCCTAACACTGACTCGGACCACTATCTTGTTGCAGCCAAGATTCGCAGCCGCCTCTGTGCAGTAAAAAACGCACCCCAACAAACACAAGGAAGGTTCGACGTCGAGAAGCTGCAATCACAACAGACAGCCGAATGATTTTCTACTCGTCTTGCACTCCTGTTCTCTGAGAGCACTCGTCAACAACTCGGTATAAGGGAACTGTGGGACGGCATTTCAAACTCCTTACGTACAGCTGCAACCAAACCATCGGTTTTCGGAAAATGCAAAAGAACAGCTGGTACGACGAGGAGTGCCGTGTCGCAGCGGAGAGCAAACCGACTGCCTACCTCGCAACGTTACGATCGACCTCAACACGTGCGGGATGGATAGATACCGAGAGTTGAAAAGGGAAGCGAGATGCATTTGCAGACAGAAGAAGAAAGAGGCTGAAATGCGTGAGTACGAAGAGCTTTATAAGCTGGCCGACAGGGGTAATGCTCGTAAATTCAACGAAAAAATTCGGCGGCTTACAGAAGGTTTCACGACCGGAGCATACTCTTGTAGAACCCCCAAAGGTGATCTAGTCACTGATGCCCAGAGCATACTTAAATTATGGAGGGAACACTTCTCCAGCCTGCTGAATGGCAGTGAACGCACAACACCAGGAGAAGGAGAACCCGATTCCCCAATCGATGACGATGGAGCAGACGTTCCATTACCAGACCATGAAGAAGTTCGGATAGCAATTGCCCGCCTGAAGAACAACAAAGCGGCAGGGGCCGACGGATTCCCGGTCGAGCTATTCAAACACGGCGGCGAAGAACTGATAAGGTGCATGCATCAGCTTCTTTGTAAAGTTAAGTGTTCTATGCCCAATCCACAAAAAGGGAGACCCCACAATCTGCACCAACTACCGTGGGATAAGCCTCCTCAACATCGCGTATAAGGTTCTATCGAGCGTATTGTGTGAAAGATTAAAGCCCACCGTCAACAAACTGATTGGACCTTATCAGTGTGGCTTTAGACCTGGAAAACAACAACCGACCAGATATTCACCATGCGCCAAATTTTGGAAGAGACCCGTGAAAGGAGAATCGACACACACCACCTCTTCGTCGATTTCAAAGCTGCTTTCGAGAGCACGGAAAGGAGTTGCCTTTACGACGCGATGTCTGAATTTGGTATCCCCGCAAAACTAATACGGCTGTGTAAACTGACGCTGAGCAACACGAAAAGCTCCATCAGGATTGGGAAGGACCTCTCCGAGCCGTTCGATACCAAACGAGGTTTCAGACAAGGCGACTCCCTATCGTGCGACTTCTTCAATCTGCTGCTGGAGAATATAATTCGAGCTGCAGAACTTAATAGAGTAAGTACAATATTTTATAAGAGTGTACAGCTGCTGGCGTATGCCGATGATATTGATATCATCGGCCTCAACACCCGCGCCGTAAGTTCTGCTTTCTCCAGACTGAACATGGAAGCAATGCAAATGGGTCTGGCAGTGAACGAGGGCAAGGCGAAATATCTCCTGTCATCAAACAAACAGTCGTCGATAATTTCGTCTATCTTGGAACCAGCGTACACACCACCAACAATGTCAGCCTGGAAATCCAACACAGGATACCTCTTGCCAACAGGTGCTACTTCGGACTGAGTAGGCAATTGAGAAACAAAGTCTCTCTCGACGAACAAAAACCAAACTCCATAAGTCACTCATAATTCCCGTCCTGCTATATGGTGCAGAGGCCTGGACGATGACAACAACTGATGAGTCGTTGTTGCGAGAGAAAAGTTCTGCGAAAGATTTATGGTCCTGGGCGCGTTGACCACGGCGAATATCGCATTCGATGGAACGATGAGCTGTACGAGATATACGACGACATTGAAATAGTTCAGCGAATTAAAAGACAGCGGCTATGCTGGCTATGTCATGTTGTCCGGATGAACGAAAACACTCCACCTCTGAAAATATTCGACGCAGTTCCCCCCGGTGGAAGCTGAGGAAGAGGAAGACCTCCACTCCGTTGGAAGGACCAAGTGGAGAAGGACCTGGCTTCGCATGGAATATCCAACTGGCGCCACGTAGCGAAAAGAAGAAACGACTGGCGCGCTGTTGTTAACTCGGCTATAATCGCGTAAGCTCTTTCTACGCCGATAAAGAAGAAGTAGGTCGCTATCGCGATGCCTTTTTTGGGCTACCCGCATGCCGGAGATCCCTGGGGATTTATTTCCGAAAGCTACTCTACCTGAAGGAAAATATCTGGTATTAAAGGAAGTGGGATTCGATGGAGTGGTATGAAAAGAAATCATTTGCGGTGAGCGAGATTCATTCGATCGATCATTTGTTTGAGGGACTCGGAATCTGGAAAGACTTAGATCTACTTCCATAGATCGTATCTGAGGGTGTCCGTTTTGTTGTCTAGGAAATGGTACACTGTTTCTCACCAGAAGCCGACTGTAGTCGGGAATTCTATTATCAGAAATCGAAAATCTGGGAGCAAATAACGAACGCGCCTGATTTGATTCAAGCTCCTGAGTGAGTGCTAAGGCCGATGCCATATCCGATGACCTTGATAAAAATAAGATATGACTAAGTGCACGGATATAAATACTCGTAATGCATCTTGGCGGTAGTTCGAATTTAGAGATTCTGAAACATCCTTCTTATTTTGATAGGTCATCAATGTCTTATTAATTATGGCTATTAATTTCTTTTCGACATCATCATAGAATTCTGTTATTGTCTGTCTTCCTTGACGGAGGGTAGACATTTCCTGTTCCAGTATGTAAACAGGTTTCTTATCTGCATAAGTTATGTGCATAAGTAAAATGAAGTCTAGCTATAATTGCATCGAAATTTAGAGTAGTGTTAAAGTATAGGATCGAATATTCAGATCCCACTTTTTTATTTCTTATGATGGCCACAGCCTGATAATGTTTAAAACTGTCTTCTACGTTCTGAAAATTTTATATGCCGTGTAAGCTGCCTGACGCCACGACACGTATCGAGAATGATCGCCAGCGAATTCTGGCAAAGACTTGACTACGTCCATGGATTCATCCCACCTAACTGCCAGGTCGATTGTAACCTCATTATATTGCTTATTTATTTATGGTCAAATAAATGATGTCCCCAATGTTCTCCTTTTGCTAGATAGACTCCACGAAATCTCCTTTATGCTGGCTTGTAATGTTTCTCTTTTCACAGGAATAGCTTTAAAGTTTAAGTTTCACGTAAATAGTTGTTTTATCTTTTGATTTCAAATACAGTCAAACCTGGATAAGCGAGAGTTCAAGGGAGCTCAATCTCATTCTCGCTTATAGAGGTTTCTCGCTAAGCCGAGTGTGATAAAATAATAAAGTTATTTTGTTCCACGCAATAGAACCTGCACAATATTGACAAGAAAACAATACAAAAACAATTGTAGGAATTTTCACGAAAGTTAAGAATGTGCCATAAAATAGCAGATGTTAAATTTTGAAGTTTGTTTTGTCATTTGTTACTGTATGTGTGTATCTTTTATGTATGTATGTATTCTTAAACCCCTATTCTGTGCATTTGACAAATTAGTAAAATATTGAAAATTAACTCAAATATTTATCAAGCACGAAATATTTTGGTATTCTGTACCAGTCTTGATAAAAGTAAAAGCTTCAATTCGCAAAGCTTTTCCCCACAAGTGTGGTGAACAAAATAATGTAAATAGAAACAGCTGATTTCTATTCAAATTATATTGATAGCAATTTGCGTGCAGTCAATTGCTCCTATGGTGCTTTTTATTTCAAATTTTCTAAAAAATCTGGAATATATGTATATCAATTAAATTACCTTAAAATAGTATATTATTATTTGTATTACAAAATTAGTTGCCCCGTTTTTATAAAAGTTTGTTCCTCTTTTGAACTGGGAAACTTTATTTCTCCTCCCTTCACCTTCACAATAAGTTTTGCTATAGCGCGCACACTGCTCGAAAGGAACGACTGACTCATGGGCAAGTTGACGTTGTTACCTACACATTTCCTGATATGAGCCGTATCCAAAGAAGTTCATAGCTGCTGGAACCATTACGGTTAAAGGTAGTGACGTTTTCTGATTATCGTGTGGGGCTAGTTCATCAATTATTTTAATTTTTTTGCCCAAAGGTATTCTCGCTCACAGAAAATGGATCGCTACTAATTTTTGATACTTTTCTTCAGTAAAATGTGAATAAGGCAAACCTTGTTTTGCGAAGAAACATCAAATCAACAATTGTTCCTTGAAGGAAAATCGAAGTAATCGTCAAATTCGTCCTAAATTAGTTGAAATCATTATTATGAAGTATATTCCATTTTGAAATGTTGCATAAAACCTACCAATCATCAACAACATTTCTTAAATCTCAATGAAAACACACATACATATTACGCGCAAAGTTTGTTTTCTTTGTTTATTCTCGCTTGCTCTTCTAATGTAGATCATTCACAATGCGTAACCAGCTGTCAAAATTACGTGAGAAATAATGTATTTTTTTTCTTGAGCAATTACTTGAGAGCTGCGTAACAACCATTAACAATAATAACAAAAGTAATATATCTTCCATTTTCACAACAAGATGCACAATCAGATATTTAATTCAAAACGAACACTGTCAAGAGCATTTGACATCTTAACAACTTATAAAGAAAAGAGCTTTTTATTTCAGACACAGAATACAAAATGCTTGATAAATTTAAAATTTTGACAAATTAGAAATATGTTGAATTTGTCAAGCGCACAGAATAGGGGTGTTTTTGTAACTATAGTTCCTCCTAAATAATATACATAAATAAATAAAGCTTGACTGCCGCTTATAGAGGTATAGATAAGTAGCATTCTCACTTACGGAGGTTCATGAGGGAAAAACGACTCTCTCTTATAGAGGATTGTGTTTCTCGCTAATAGAGGTTTTGGGTGTTTAAAATGACGGGTCCTGGCTCTCACTCTCACTTATAGAGTTTTCTTACTAATCCAGTTCTCACTTACCCAGGTTTGCTGTAATTGTTTATGCTGGTTTGTGGTGTTTTTCTTTTCACAGGAGTAGCTTTGAAGTTAAAGTTTCACGTAAATAGTTCTTTATTTTTTGATTGAAATAATCGGTTTTATTTATATTTCTTCTCTACATACGAATTTTATTTTAGCTTCACGTAAATAGGTTTTTTCATTTTTTGGAAATATTAATTTCGCGTAAATGGTTTTTCAAAGTTTACGATTCTTCATTCAAGATGGATTCGGACCCACGGCCACAATAGTTTATACTTTATAAGAACCTTTTCGCGTGGCAACGCGTTGGGCGCCAGTAAATAAAATGCACCTGACACCTGTCAAATCTATTTGCCATCACCTCAAGTGGACTGCCGCATGTTTCCATAACGCTGATTCGACAATTCCCGCGGTTTGGGACTATTGGTGTCGTTTGCTACTGACAAGCGTTTCCTTTGTTATGTCTGCAACTTGTGCCTCGCACTTTTGATCTTGTTGCTTGCGTTGCAATCACAGGCATAACTGCACTTGTTGTTGGGGGCTACTGTGATATGTTGACTTTCACGCTTATAATCGAATTTGTATAAATGTTCAAGTAAATTGAGGAATGTGAAAAGAAACCGTTTTTACCATAAGTATGAACTTAAAAGCTTTTCGATGTTTAAAAACAAAAAATTACTTTGAACATCGCAAAATTGTTCGGAAATTTAGCTTCTAGTAGGCGAAGCAAAACAACATTACCATTAATACAGGATTTTGCATAGAAATTCGCTGAAGTTAGGGCTGTGATCCAGTAATCTGGAAAATCGCAAAGTCATGATAAAGCCGGTAAAGAAAAATTAAAGAAAATTCACGTTCGAGTAAGTGTCAGGAGGCTTGGAACTGCTGGTTGTAATAGGCGAACTCCACGAATAAGGCCGCTTATTAGTGAAAAATAGAAAGAAGTGTTTGGAGTTCGTAAACACATGCGTAAAACATGGTATCGAGTTTTGGTCGAAAATAATTCTTAGTGGGTTTAGCGTAAAGTGAATTTCGAAATACTAAAGAAAAACACATTATGTTCGGTTACGAGCGACGGTGTAAATGTGCTGTATGTGTACAAATGGTGTCGGAATCATGCAGTTTATTACTGTTTAAATGAATGGATATTAAAATATTAAAAGAGAATTTAAATTTAACGCGGATAAATTTAGACTTTCCGGTCGTTCCGGTAACACAATTTTAAATTCCTGTACACTTATCAGAAAGCTATTGATCTAACGGGCTCACACTTTGTACTAATAAAAAAAAAGTAAGCCATCTTATGACCAAAAATTATGCAAATCCAAACAAAACTGTCCAAGTCCCTAGGTACCCAATAAGTGGACCCCATTAGCAATAATAAGAAATGCATTTGAAATTCAGACAGAAACCTTTCATGACAATAGTATTTTTGTGTCTCAAATGTGGGTTGAATCGAGTCAATGCATCCCTGAACCTCTCATATATCATATAAAGATTTTCGACATTCCAGGTGACTTCATGCTGGATATATCGGCCAAGTTTTGGGTTATCTCAATGAAAATTACAGAACATATTCTATGTACTCATAACAATGTATTTTTGTATTGTATAATGGGTTGTCAAAAAAGTCTTGCGGTATTTTTATTGATTTTTTTGTATTGAAATTGAAATGAATTTTTGATGACTCATGCCCAGCTCTTGACCGATGCTACGGCTGCTACTATGCCGGTCTCTTTCGACCAATTCAACGATTTTATCGCAATTTTCGACGACAGGCCTTCCGGAGCATGGCGCATCTTCGACCACCTCTACAACAGAACGAAAACGTTGAAACCATCGTTGTGCGGTGGAAATGTAAACTGTATCGGGTCCATAAACTGCACAAATTTTATTGGCGGCTTGAGATACATTTTTGCCTTTATCGTAGTAGTACTGTAAAATATGCCGTATTTTCTCTTTATTTTGCTCCATGTTTGCGACGCTATAACTCACGAACGACTTAAAAGAAACGACTATCAATCAAACAGGTGTTAGTGCGTGAAATGAGTTTTCCAAAAAGGTGTAGCATGACCCGATGCGACGAATAAAACTAGAACTACGCGCTTTCAGCGCCAACTAGCGAAAATACCGCAAGACTTTTTTGACAATCTATTATATTGGGCGAAAACTTAAACTCGTAAGCGATCAATATTTCTGCTGGTCTTGAAAATAAACAAACATTTTATATAAACACATAATCTATATAAATCAGTGAGACCTACAAAATTGGCATAAGAATTGTCAGAAAATATAAATGGGAGTTAGAGTAGTATCGGGCCGATTTTATCTTATACGAGGGCTGCTATATATATTCTGGCCTAGGGCAACACTAAGTGTTGCCAGGTGCAATCTGACATTTTCATTGTAAAGTTTGACATTTTTTAGCATAACATCACTCAGAACGTTTTGTCATTTAATCGTGAATTGTTTTATTTACAGGGAATTAAAAAATTCATCTCGGCCAAAAAATGGAATTAACTCGTGAACATTTTCGTGCGATCATTTTTTCACAACTTTCGACGTGGATTATCACGACAAGAGTGCATCGATGAACTAAAATCTTTGTATGGCTATGAAGCACCATCCTATAGCACTGTGAAAAACTGGTACAACGAATTCAATCGTGGCCGACGCTCGCTCAAAGACGAATTCCGTGAAGGTCGTCCAAACACAGAAAACATCGATGCCGTACGTGAACTGATAATGCAAGACCGTCGTGTAACATACCTTCAGATAGAGGCATGCCTATGCATTTCTCCCACCCGCATACATTCGATAGTGCATGAACACCTAAAAAAGGTTTGTTCTCGTTGGATCCCGCACAATTTGACAATCGCTCAAAAAAGGCTCGTGTGGATTGGTGTAAAAAAATGCTGAAAAAATACCATCGCGGTGCTTCAAAAGACGTTTATGTAGCCACATACCAAAAAAAAAATTCCTTGGGTTTCATTAAGGTATCTCACATACAAACACCTATCAAATGAGCATAGTCAGCCAGATGTTCGAAAATCCTGGTAAAAGTTATATGGGCAGAAGGTCAAGTTTTCGCCCAATATATACAATACAACAATACTCCTCAAATAAGACAAGTAGGAATTTGCGGAGGGAGAGTTTACACAAAAAATATTTATGTATTTCGACATAACAATTTTCATTGCAACAATGTATCAAAAATATCATTAAAACTATGGTATCTTGTTAAAATGTGGTTGTACGGATCTAGGAAAAATGTTTGTTTTATTCATGATTTGTGTCAGATTTTTCCAATTCCTAGCAAAACTTTTTCTTTGGGTTCTATCAAAATTTTTGTAGTTGTACTATGTACTATTGCTATAATAATGGCCGATAGAAAAATTATTATATAATTGATACGGTTTGAGGAAGAATATGTATTTAATTGGTCTAACTGTTTTCTATTCTTTATGTTTAGTGCCTGTAGGGATTCCAATGATAGTGTTTGTAGACACTCTGATTCTATTGGGGTCATTTGCATAAGTGGGGATGCGGGTTTCAATATAGTTTTCTTCTTGTTGCTTTATTCTTTATAGTTAATATTTATGTTCTTATTCCAATAGTGTACGAGGCATGTTCCTTTCAGATCACGGGTTATATTGTTTAATTTTAGACTGCCGTCAAAGTTTTTAAGCAGGATTAAGCCAATCAATCAAATTGTCAATCTCTTCGATTTCCGAAGTATGGTCTGCATTACCTTTTTATAATTCTTTGTCTCATTTTCGGAAAGTAACATTTCTCTGATTTTTGCAGATTGTTTCCATGTTGTGAATGCCATCTACCTTCACTTGAATAAAACCAATTTTAAAAGATGTGAAATGTTCTGGATACAGCCTTTGAATCTGTCTTATTATGCCTTCTGTCGTGTAGATTCCATTTATTACTGAAGGGTTTACACCCGTGACAGAAATGTAGTAAAAATATCATATATGGTACAAATATAATAGCAAAATACCATGTACCATATGCTGGCAACAATGCTATGATGTTTCATTGTGGTATTTCAGTAAGTACAACTAAAAAAGGTAACAAACTTTGCTAAAAGTATTTACACAAAAGCTCTTCGAAATATTCCGTCAAAACGACTTAAAAAATTAATAAACGAAATGGAAAATAAAACATGTTCACAATATTTTTTCCGGAAAAGCAAGAAATGCCTTATTTTATGTCACGTTTTTAGGGAGTCTTTAACCAAATCGTTTTTTTGCAATGAAAATAAATTAACTTTAGATTATTTTAAATAATTGTACTTATTTTCTCCATAACACACAACTACATATTTATTATTTAAAATTTTTTCGAAATATTTAATGAGCTATGAAACAAAGCTAGTATTTGAGTTTACTTCATTGCCATTTGTGTCATCAACGTAGTAAACAGAATACCATGATACATTTACTATGGTATTGTTACTATATTTCTGTCACAGGTATAAAGAACTTTCTCAATATTTTTATTAAATCATCATAATCAGGAGGATGTTCTTTGTTAATAAAAATTATCGGTACCTCAATGCTAAGGAATTATAAGAAGAGCTTTGATCACTGTGTTGAGCTTCTGTTAATGAATTAACTTCATTCTGTTTTGGTACTCGAGACAATGCATCGGCTACAATATTTTATATTTCTGGTTTATACAGTAATTCCTTTTTGTACTCAACCAAGTTAGATTTCCATTTCTTAATCGCCAATCTATCCGTACCTTTTCAATTACACTCATGTGTAAGAGGTTCGTGATCTGTATACATTTTTACTTTAGAATCCCGATAGAGGTAACCTTTAAAAACCCTTATTGTCCAACAAAGTGTGCATTTTTCAACCCAAAGGGGAGTCTAGTGAATTCATACTTTCTGTTATTCACTGAAAAGCTGTTTCTTTATATTTTTTGCCTTCAAAATATTTATTTTAATATTTTATTGTTTCCTAACTGTGCAAGTACCCCGTTAATGTTTGGTATAGGGTATATGTACTCTATTCTAACATTGTTTAGTGTTCTATAATCAATGGCCATTCTGTATGGGTTTTGTACATGTTTTGGTTGAATATCATTTCTATTGGATCCTGTGTCAATCAGTATTTGTTCGCTCCTCACCTTACATTCGAAGTAAGGAAGTGAGGAGTCAGTTATTCTAAAAATTAAGATAAATATAATTGTATTGTTGTTCTTGGTCACTATTTTCAATAATTTCGGTATAGTCGTTAAGTATTTCATCGTAATCTGTCTGTTCTTTTTATTCTGAAATAGTTTGCTGATAATCAGACATAGTTGGTACTGGTTTTTTGTATCTGTTTGTTGGTAGGTGTTTCTCTAAATATTAAAATTTCTTTATTGTTTGGCTATTTCGGTGGTGGGCATGGGTGATCTTTTACCCAAATCAAATTGTGATCGGTTCCTGTAAGTAATCTCCTTATTAGTTTGGATACTTTTGTCAATGTCCATCGGTTCTGTTCAAAAAAGTTATTTGATTGTCTGGGATTCATAGTTGGGCTTTGCAGTGTGCTAATTCTAGGTGGAAGGAATAGTCTAGCCTGAAAATGTAAATGGTTGGGGGTGGGAACTTGGCGTGGTAATAACATTGGTCCATTGGGTTCATTTCTGAATGTGTTTTGTTAATTGAAGTAATTGTTTTAACTTAATTGAAGTATTCTAACTTCCTAAAAGTTACTATTAATTCGCTTTAATAATTCCGATCATTACTTTTGGAGGGTCCTTGGAGTAGGATTCGCAGAATTGGGTTAAGTTTTACTGCTTTTGCCTAAAAATTTACTTCCTGCTAGGGATCCTGCAGCTTGCAAACACGTAGAGGATGTCCTACTAGTTTACCGGACAAGACTGCAATCCACCGATTGTCCAACGAATTTAAAATGTTTTTAAACGACTTCGTTGGTTTTTGCTCAGGCGCCAGTTAAGTTTTAGAAATTATATTTTCCTTTATTCAATGGCAGCGGCGTCGGAATTTTTGGCGGCAGAAATTAGCGGATACTGAATGGCCAGCAGAATTTACAATTTGTGCGTTATTGAAATCGATCGATTCTGATAGTTATAGCGGATTTTTGTTTTAACAAATTTATTTATGTTGCTGAACTTTAATAATGTTGCAATTAATTGTGATATATTATTACAATGTACATTGTTATGTGGAAATAAATATCTTTTGTGCTAACATATATATATATATATATGTATGTATAAGGTATATGTATATATATATATATCTATATATATTATGGCGGGTCGATTGAAAAATCGCACATTGCTCTATGAAAATCATATTCTAGGGATCAAAATAAGAAACTTTGCCGGAGGAACCATACCTCTAAAACGAATTTTGATGTCCCCAAATTTGGGTCGAACTTTTGGATAGGGGCAAATTTTGAAAAATCCCATGACCAATTTAGAGTGCTCCAATCGAGTCAAAATGTATGACCGACCCCCACTAACTTTGGACGGCCGATCCACCCATGCCAGTGGCACACCCCCTGGAGCTCCCCTGGGGGGTTCCCCATACAATCATTTCAAAAAATCACCTTTTTTGGCCTTTAGATGAAAAAATCACCTACATAAATGGCTATGTTTTTTCTTTATTTTTTATTTATTTATTTATAATAATATCTATTTTTTCTCTTAAGAAATTTATTTAGTCAGAACATATGTAAATGAAAAAAATTAATTTAAGTGAATTATAGAAAAGAAATTAAAAAAAAATTATTTTTGAAGTCTTTTTACTTTCAAGTCTGGGCAATTTCGCACGGCTCTCTAATGTCGTCGCCATAACAGCCTCTACATTTTCCGGTATAACCCGTTTGGAAACGCTAGCTAGCAATTGAACATGTCGTTCCGTTCCTTGTATGTGGGATGGAATTTTTGGATCATTAAACGGTGGATCATCTTGATTTAAATATTCTCTCAATGTATCGTACGGAATGCTTCGCGTGAATGGTGGTTCAAATGCGATATTTATATCATTCAAATTGATCATTTCCGTATAACTTGTGCAATTAAAGTTTATATCTGGTTTTTTATAAACTCTAAGATCCATTGGCTCGTCAACATCGGTTCGATAGCGTAGAATTTTCTTGATGGCACAGTCGCGCTTTTCTTTCCCATCATCAAACAATATTGATAACAAGATATGTATTTTCCGAATGCGCATAATATGAATTATCTTTAATTATTTGATTAACAATTTTGCGTAAACGAGGTTCTAGAAATCGTGACCAACCAATGAACTTGAAAAATAATGCACTGCCGTACACGACAGAGCTGTAATACTTGATATTGAAGTACATTGGCACATAACATTTAATTATAAATTCAACCAGAATTATTAAATTTGCATCTGGATTTTCCGTTGTCACATATAATCGCAATAATCTAGCAATTTGATGTTAGCCAGATCCACTGGAACCACGCCGCTAGAAATTGCATGGGCCATGTCGTATAAGTACTTCGAATCGGTGGAAAATTCATATTTTCTGGAGCAGGGGGCATATTTTGCAACTCAATTTTCCGGAAGCCGTCCACCACCTAAAAATATATAATAATAAAATAATTAAAAATGGTTGACAATTATAATAAATGAGTGATAGCAATAACTTACCGGAAGAGTTTCAAAAGTTTCGATTCGACGGCTCAGTTTTCCAGTTGCCGATCTTGGTCCAGTGCTGGTTGATTTATCCAAAGTTCGTTGAAGTGTCGAAGGCAAACAAACCAATGCAATGGTCTTTTTAACAGCAATTCGAATCGTCGTATAATTCCACCGTGTGGGCCAGTGTTTGTTGGCTCACCGTCAGTGCATATTCCAATTAATGTATCCAGTGATATATTTTTATCGTTGAAAAAACCATTTAATTTGGTTGTTTTATATTCAGCGGTTTCATGTTCCAGTCTTACGTAACCAATCAATTCAGAATTGGGTTCTCTCAAAATAAAAAGATGAGGTTCTTTTACCATCCTAGTTTGATACTTCTCATCAATTTTATCTATCGCTAAAGTATCATCTTTTCTGTCATCGAATGAAAACGCTAACAAATTGGTATCATCTAACCGTTTGCGAAGCACTTCTTGTCTGCATTTCTCTTTTTCTCTGCGAACTTTCGATTTATCCATGATGAGAGGTTTCCCATGCTTATCTTTAATTTTAAAATCTTGCAAAAGAGCGGTTTCCAATGCTGATGCAACTCTGTCAGGCACACCAAATCTGTCACATACCAAGGCAAAGTTAAAACAATCGTATCCTTCTGTGTATTGTGAACTTGTGCTTCTATCCATATCTTCCTGAACCGGTGGCGGTGCGTATATTGAATCATCGGGATCTTGGTATGTTGGCATTGATGACATAGACGTTGCTCCTTGCTATTCAGTTTCCATCATAAATGCATTCATTGTTAGTCTTCTCTGATTATGTTGATCGTGCATGAACCCTTTGAGGCGTTCGGGAACCCAGCCGCATTCACATGGAGCTGCCTTCAAATCGCATTTACATGTTCCAATGTAAACAATTGTTTCCAGAGATTTTACATACTCTGTAAATTGTTGGGTGTTGTTTCTTCTCTTGATTTGCTCTTGATACTTGTCAAGCAATTTATTCAATTTATTACATACACTTTTTTCAGCATTATTTCCATACCAAGTTTTTCCCAAATTCCAATCAACTTATCTTGTACTTGAATAGTGAATGATTTATGGGAAAACTTTTTTTGTTCTGTTTTAGCACGTTCGCTTAAGTAAAAATAATATCTCAAGATATCCAGATGGGTTGGTAAATTAAGATCAGTCAAATCAGTAGACAAACCTAAAACAGTAATATCATGCTTGGGTATATGACTCATTGGGTTTTCGATAGTTGTTGATGTAGTTGCTTCATCTTGCGGTGTAGAGGATGGTGGATTCATTGTAAACTTTTTGATTTGGAATGGTCACATCACTTATTATTTTTTTTAAATACCATAGTGGTTATTGCTTTAGTTCTCCTCACTTTCAGAGGTAAAAAGAATGAAATGGTAATTTCAATTCTATTTCAAAATTTGCCCCTACCCAAAAGTTCGACGAAAATTGGGGGACATCAGAATTCGTTTCAGAGGTATGGTTCCTTCGGCAAAGTTTCTTATTTTGATCCCTAGAATATAATTTTCATAGAGCAATGGGCGATTTTTTTGCCTCCCCACAAATCGACCCGGCCTAATATATATATATATATATATATAGACCGTGACATATATACATATATAAATTAATAATTAAATTTAATCATTTTATTTTATATTTTTATATTAGAAATTGTTTTAATTATTGCTCGCTTCACTTACCACTTGTTCGCTTTCTTTATTTTAAAATGAAAAAACTCGGGATTCACAGTTGTTTCTTAACAATATATTATACATAAATGTAACACTCGACTTTTAGGTGCTCTCATAATCGAATCAACCCTGGATTTGTGGGTTTTCCCTTTTTTTTTGAACAAATATAATTGCACTTAATGTAACTCAATTTCAATTTAAAATAAACTTCAAAGCTGACTTCAAAAGTATGGAGATGGATCGAGCTGGAGCGCTGCGTAGCGGTGGCGGACAAGCGACGTGGATTACAAAAGGCGGACGAATCAGTACTGACATGTGCAAGGCTGACCCTTTTTGGGTGGAGTGGTGTGGTGTGTGGATCCTGGACTCTCGTGTGTGGGTGGTGTTGATGTGGAGTGTGGTGATGTCGAGGTGAGTGTGGTGAGTGTGCGTGTTAGTGATGGTTGTAGGTGTGGTGTGGGGCAGGCGACTAAGGCTCATTTAGCCATCCCGGCCTCCCTAGGCGAATATTTCAGCCTAAAATTCGTCGAAGCTGCTGGAGGGTGGCTACGACGCTGCTGAGGCCTGAGGTGCGGCGCGGACGCGGTCTTTGTTGCTGGTGTCGTGTTGACGTCCCATTATGTGGCCGCCGGGCATGATGATGGCCCTATTGTTCGACGGGACCGTGCATCCTGTCTTAATGGCGGTCGTCGCACTGCGCCGCGGTTGCGGCCGGCAGGATATTGACAGGTGTCGTTCCGAGTGATTCCGTGCAACATGGTGTGATGCCGACGCATACAAATCTGGCACAGGTTGCCCAAGGTGCACTCGTGGGTTTGGTGGATAGGCGTCAGGCAATTGAGCAAATGGCCGCGCGCTTGGACGACCAGCTGGCGTTGCTGCGGTGGCAATCCCTTAAATATGACGCATTGTGGCAGACGGTGGGGTCGACGACATAGAGGGCATCGAAGGCGTTGTGGGTCTGCTACTAGCGCGGGTGTTGACGGCAATGCTACCGTTCCACTCCGAGGCGCCGTTGGTGTGGCTGTTCGGGGCGCTGCAACTGGGGCAGCCGCTTGGCATGGCATATTGACGGCCGAATGAGTGGCTGGTGTCGGGGCAGATGGCACGTCTACATCCATATTGATCTGTATGGAAGAGTGTTATTTAAATTAGAATGTGGTTGCATATAGGACATATGAGCATGACTGCCACGTTATGCGGCATGAGTGGGTCATTAGATTAATCGACTCTTTATGTGGTTTCGTTTGTTATTTTAAATCTAATATATAAAATTCTCGTGTCACGGTGTACGTTATTGAACTCCTCTGAAACCGCTCGACCGATTTTCGTGAATCTTAGCATGCATATCGGCTAGGGTGGAGAATCGGACAAAATCTATTTTTCATCCTCCTAAATGTTAAGGGAAGTTGGAAAATTACCCAAAAACTAACATTTTTCCATACATATTTTTTTTAAATTTTTGTTTGTTTTGTTTTTCAATATTTTTATTTGTCAAATATTTGAATCATTCAATTTCGGTCGCATGCTTTTTTTATTCCGGCTATATACATATACATATATAAGAAAGTTATGTTAGTTACACCATTTATAACTCAAGGACGGCTCAATCGATTTAACTGAAAATTGGTGGAAAGGTAGCTTAGAACCAGGGTAAGGACATAGGATACATTTTATCTATTTTTATATAGATTATAACTGGCTCAGTAATCCAGCCGATCTTTTCGTCTTTCCACGCCTGAAAACCGGTTCACCATGTGCAGTCCACTAGAATGACTGTCGGTTGAACTCCAGTGAGAAATGATGGAGCTATGTTTCTATTGTCACACACCGACGCAAAAATTCGGTTTTATTTCAAACACTTCTCATAATCAGTTATTCTTTGTTCTGTTTGATTATGAACTTGCGAGGCAACCACTTTGTACAGAGCTTTCTTCTCTTTAGAGCATTATTGTCCTCAGTTTCCCAAAAAGCAATGCTTTATTATTACACGAAATGCTTTATGATCCATTTTTTTGTAAACTAACACAAGTTGCTTCAGAAAAATCTTATTAACGAATAGTTAGAATACAACTAATAGAAATCGTATAGATGGTAGTAGTAGTATTATCTATCTTTCAGCTACAGCGAAGCGTGGACGGGTCCTCTAGTATATATATTTATATATTTTTTATTTTTTATATTCGGTTTATTTTAGCGGTTTATCGGTTTTCGTTTCGCGGTTATCGGCGATCGGTAAGAAACATAGTTTGACGGGTGGTTATTAGCTTTCCGGATTGCGTACGGAGATCGACTACCTCTTGTGGAGGAGGGATCTTGCGATAGTGCCGTGAGCGGCCGTGAGTTGAGAACGGCTTCAATTTTAGCTAATAATCTCGTGAATTCTTCCTAATTAAATTTATAGCTGCCGGCTAGCTTCTTGAAATGAGATTTGAAGCTCTTTACAGAGGATTCCCATAAACCAGCCATATGAGGAGCGCTTGCAGGTATAAATTGCCAATTGATACCTTGTGGGGCGTATTTTTGTACGATATCAGGGGACACTTGTTTTAAGAAATCCACAAACTGTTTTTCTCTGGCTCATTGGGCTCCTATGAATGTTTTTCCATTATCGCTCATGATTTTGGATGGGAAGCCAGTCGAGCGACGAAGCGAGCAAATGCCGCGAGAAAAGCCTCCGTCGTCAGATTAGTACACAGCTCCAGGTGTACTGCCTTTGTCGTGAAACATGCAAAGACAGCCACATAGCCTTTCATGAGAGTGGGAGATCTTAGCATGGACGCCTTTATTTGAAAAGGCCCAGCAAAATCGACACCCGTGGTCGTGAAAGGCAGAGGGAAATTGAAGCGTTCAGGTGGAAGTGCTGCCATAATTTGCGTTCGCATTTTTTGCTTATGCATAGTGCACATTTTGCACATGAAAATGCATTTTTTGATCTGGGGCTAAAGACGGGGAATATAATACTCTTGGCGTACCATATGTTGCATGAGGCGCTGTTCGGCGTGCAACATTAAGATATGGATGTAATTCAGGAATAATGTGGCAAAAGGAGACTTCTCAGGTATTATGATGGGGTGGCGTTCGTTGTAAGTCAGGCTTGAATTAGCGAGCCGACCATTGGCACGAAGCACACCTTTCGTGTCTAAAAATGGGTTTAGAACTAAGAGTGAGCTTTTATTATCAATCGGCTTCGCCTCTCTGAGTAATGATATGTCGCGACTGAAGTAGCGCGATGGGGTTGATGCGATAAGTGCGACCTTTGCTTTTTGTAAGCCTTGGTTCGTCAATGTATCGCAGTGGGGGTAAGTTACTCCTTTAACTTTAAGTTTAAGTTGACCTATGCACTTGAGCATATATGCTACTACTCTGAGGGCTCGGGGGAACGATGAAAATCGTTCAAGGATTTCATTATCATCCACTATGGTATGATAGATGTAGATTTTTCGACTTTCTGGGGCGATTATTTTTCGCATTGCCGATTGTGGCCAAGAATCTGTGGATTCGGTTAACCATCGAGGCTTATTCCACCAGAGCGTGATGGTGGCAAGATCCAGGGGTTTGCACCTTCTTGTACCTAGATCAGCAGGATTGTCGGCACTGGTTACGTGTCGCCATGTGGCTGCTCCTACTAGGTCAAGTATTTGAGAGGTTCAATTAGAAATATATGTTTTCCGCGAGTGTTGTGGCTTTTCTAACAAGGCTAGAACCATTTCGGAATCGGACAATAAATATAATTTACATTTGGCCACGTTCATGTAGGTCTGCACTATGGAAACCAGCTTTGCTAGTAGCAGAGCGCCACCGAGTTCAAGTTTGACTTTTGCTTTTGCCGCTAGTAGGTGGCTTGTGGTTGCGGTGTCGCTTTGTGTTCGCACATATGTAGATCATGGCACAATATGCCTTTTCAGAGGCATCGCAGAAGGCATGTATGTAGTTCCACTTTGTATTCGGGGGAATAGTTTACCCACCGTGGAATTTGTATGCGAGATGTCTTTCAGACTATTAGCAATTTGGGACCACTTTTCTAAGCGAAGCAGTTTCACATGTTCGTCCCAGTCTGTTTCGTCTAGCCATAATTCTTAAATCAGGATTTTCGCTTGCATCATAATTGGCGAAAGCCATCCTGCGGGGTCGAAAAGTTTTGCCATTGAGGATAAAACTTGCCTCTTTGTTATGGCGGATAATGCGGTTATGGACTCTGTCGTGTATGAGAACTGGTCCGATATCGCATTCCATTTGATGCCCATTGTTTTTGTTATACTTTCCTTTTCGATTATAAGGGAATTAGTATCCGATTTGTTATCGTTTGGTATATTTTTTAAGATACTTGGGTGATTAGCTGTGATCTTCGTTAGAGGAAACCCTGCGGGCCTTTATCAATTGTGTTAAGGACTCGTATGCTTGTGAGAGGCTGTGGATCCCAGACAGGATATCGTCTACATACGTTTGTGTTTTTTAGACTTGTGTTTTCAGAGGAAATTCTGGCTTTGTGTCTTCTGCAAGTTCGTGTAGTGTACGAATGGCTAGATATGGGGCACAGTTTACGTCAAAGGTAACTGTTTTCAATTTAAAGTGGACTATTAGCAGATTTTCGGAAAATAATCCGCTGAAAGTCCTGATCATCTATATGCACGATTATTTGTCAATTTGTCCCCATTGAAAACGTATTTGTATATACGCCAATTTAATATGAGGAGCATGAAACTGGTTGGAGTGTGGGTCCCGTGAATAGAATGTCATTGAGGGAATTCCCCGAGCTAGTGCATCTGGAGCATTAAAGACAACTCTAACTTTTGTTGTTTTTTGTCAGGCTTTATTACTGCATGATGTGGCAAGTAGAATGAGTGATATTTGCCTTTTATGATTTTTTCGCATGTGCTTACTTCCTCCATGTGATCTAAATGGAGGAATGCTTCTAAGACACCATCATAATGTTGTTTGAGCTCACCTTTTTTAAGTAGGTTTTTTTCCATACTTAGAAACTGCTGTATTGCAGAGGTGCAAGAGTGACCTATGGCGAGTGTATCTGGAAATTGTTGTTTAAATGGTAGTCGTACGACATACCGACCATTTCCTGATCTAGTAGTTGTGGCTTTGTAAAAGTCTTCACAATACTGATCTTCTGGCGTTGCAATTGAAATGGGGGGGAGTTCTTCTAACTCCCAAAATTTCCTTAATTGTGAATTAAGAAATTCATTGGATATTTCTTCCACTTGAGTTGTCATGGTGGTAACTGGTTCTGTCACAATTCCACTTAGTATCTGTCGGGGTATGTCGACGTATGGGGCCGATTTCGATTAATTAAAAGATAATTAGTTTAAGTTCAAACGTTATAAAATTCGAGTTTAATCGTATATATATGTATATAAATATATGGGGGTGTGTGTGTGTTGCCAATATGGGTTAATTGGTTTAATTTATAGATATATGTAATTCTATGTTAATAATTTCATGTGTTGTAACCTGTTGTGGGTGCAAATTCCTTTTTCCTGTGTTGTTGTTGTTGTTGATGTGGAGTATCGCTGTTTAATGTTGTGTGGATTCCTTGTTTAAAAACGTTTTTCCGTGTTTAGCTGCGTTTGTTCACTGTAATTTGTCTCACTAGTTGTATTCACTTTATTGTAATTCACTTGTAGTTCACTTGTGCTTGTTTTAATCGTTTTGTTCTCCGTGATATCTGCTATCGCTTGTGTTTCGCTGCTATGTTGGCGGGATAATAATGCTTTTTTTGTCAAAAGCGCGGGAAAATTATTTCTTTTTTGTTTCTCCTTTTGTTTTTGTGTGTGAAGTTGGGGCGGTTGATATTCCTCTGCATTACGCCTCTATTACTTTATGTAATTTGTGGGAGTAATGCAGAGGAGTATTTGTTTGGATTAAACATCCCGGCCACCTTGCAGAATCTGCGAAATAATTGAGTATTAGTAGGGTCACATATATTGAAGGTTTTGAAATGAAATGGAGTGATTATTAGAAGTATACTTAGGGTTAGATGGTGCCAGTAAGGGTCCAGCCAAATGCTGTATTCTGCGCTGCCACTGCACCATTATCGTGTTTGAAGAGTCCACTTCTTATAATTTGAGGGCATATATCCGCTCCAATCTCCAACGTTATCTCTTTGTTGCTATGGAATTGAGGGTCAGCGAGGACTAAATGTTCAAAGCGCATATGCACACCGTTACTTAAGTCTCGCTCATAGGGTTTTTTGGGTAAATTGTGGGTGATAACTGCGTTACATTCCAGACAAAACTTTGTGTCATTATTTGAGCTAATTTTTATGCTACAAATACGATAAGTGTTGAGGTATGTAATTGGCAGTTTGAATTTTTTGACGAGTTCGGCCGCTATATTTGTAATTTTTAGAGTAGGGTTCAAAATGGCTCGAACTTTATGCCATTCACCATCACATCTTAAACGGATCTTCAGTGTGGGTACTAGGGTCTGCTTAGTCGATACCAGTGGCAGGAAATGGACGGGTTAGAATAGTTCTTTCGTTTGGAAGAGCTGCCATTATTTGGGTTTGTTGAGCCTTGTTATGTATGATGCACGTTTTGCATTGATGAATTATTGTTTTAATCAGCATCTTTGCTTTGGGTATCCAGAATTCTGTCCTTAGGAGTCAAAACTAGCTGATTTCCGCCGTGTAACATTGCTAAATGGGTAAATTGAGTTAGTAATTTTGTTATACGACTATTATAGGGTAATAAGATAGGGTGGCGCTCATTATATGATAGCATAACTCCTTTAGGGTCAATGAATAGATTTAAAGTCAATAATGAACTTTTCTTATGTATTTGGGTTTTACGGGTCAAGACATCATATTCTTCTCGGAAATGTGTTTTTTGGGTGTGAATAATTAACTTCATTCGGGTTGTTTTGAACTCTTCCGGGGTTATTTCGTGGTTTGAGTAATCAATTTCTCGCCTCCTTGGTGAGGCATTTGCGCAAAACCTGAATAGGTAAGCGATAACGCGAATAGCTCTGGGGAATGAGGAAAACCTTTCGAGTATATCCTCTTGGGTGGTTATCGCAAACATCTTAACGGGTTTGAATTCCACGGTAGTGTTGTATGTTTTCTCCGATGTTGGAAAATGCTCCTTATTATGTTGTAGCCATTGGGGTCCATGCCACCAGAGGTTGCAATTCAATAGATCGGTGGGTGTACATCCTCGGCTTGTCAAGTCTGCGGGATTGTCTTGGCTTTCCACATGGCTCCAATTACCGACTCCCACTTTCTCGGTGATTGCAGCTACTCGATGAGAAACGAAAGGGGTCCATGAACAGGGTGGTTTGTTTAACCAAGCGAGAACTATGGTTGAGTCAGTCCAAAAATAATTTTTGTATTGGGTTAGGTGTAGTTGGAATAGGGTAGAGTTAACAAGGTTAACTAGTAGAACCGCTCCGCACAGTTCCAATCTGGGCAGGGATACGGTTTTAATGGGAACAACCGTGGAATTCAATGGTGGCTGTTGGGTTGAAATGGGTCCATCTGGGTATTTCAATTTTGTTTATGTTGTCATAATCCTTTACGAAGCTGTTCCATCGATGAAGGGTGAGGGGCTTCAGGCTTTCATCCCAGTCAGTTTTATCTAGCCATATTTGTTGCGTAATTATTTTTGCCGTGATTACTTTTGGACTAAGCCAACCGACTGGGTCAAACAATTTTGCTATGGCTGATAAAACTTCACGTTTGGTGTGTGCGGGTTTTTTCTCCAATGGGTTGACGAGGAAGAAAAATGAATCCTTTTTGGAGTTCCATCGAATGCCCAGGGTTTTGGTGTTTTCGGGTTCTGAAAGGTTGAGTGATTCTGTTTCTAAAAGATGATCCCGTGGAAGTCTTTTCAGAATGTGTGGGTCATTGGAGGTCCATTTTCGCAGAGCGAATCCTGGGGATTTCAGAGCGGAAATGAGTTCATCTCGTGCTGACTTTGCCGTGGTCAGGTCATGTGTTCCAGCTAAAACATCGTCTACATACATTTCCTGCGAAGTATTTTGGCTGCTAATGGGTGGGTTTCTTCAACATAATCGGCTAGCTTCATCAGGGTACGGATCGCTAGATACGGCACACAATTTATGCCGAACGTGACTGTTTGCAATTCAAAGTCTTCTATTGTGTCTTCCGGGGACTTCCTAAATAATATCCTATGGAACCGAGTGTGATTAGGGTCTACGAGTATTTGCCGGTACATTTTTTGAATGTCCGCATTAAAAACGAATTGGAAGAGTCGCCAATTTGTGACCAGAATGACAATGTCTTTCTGTAAAGTAGGCCCGATATGTAAGACGTCATTCAAGCTTTTGTGATTTGACGTGGGGCAAGATGCATTAAATACCACACGCAATTTCGTGGTTATACGGTCGGGTTTAATAACTGCGTGGTGTGGTAAGTAATATTGGGTCGCTTTAACAGAAGGGTCATATTCTATTTTCTTCATTTGTCCGAGTTCCAAATATTCCATAATTGCTTTGTCATATTCTGCTTTCACTTCGGGTTTTTTAAGTAAAGCTCGTTCATTTCTGAGGAATTGGGCCAGTGCTATATGTCTAGAGTATCCGATATCAATATTGTCGGGTTCTTTGTAGGGTAGGGTTACTATATAGCGCCCATCTGGATTACGACGGGTAGTTTTTTGGAAAATTTCCTCACAAATTTGATCTGATTTGGAAACTACGGATTCCTTTGGGATTTCCTCCATCTCCCAAAAACGTGTGAGTAGATTCTTAGGGTTCACTTTATTGTGAAATGAAACTATGGCGGAATTTTGGGTGGGTTGGGTGATGGGTCCGGACAATATCCATCCGAATTCTGTCTCTTGAGCTAAGAGTGAACCTAGTACGTTCCGCTTTACTCCATTGAGTAAAATACTTGGATAGATATCACTACCGATTAATATATCCACGGGTCTGGGTTTGTGAAATTAGGTGTCGGCTAACGTGAATCCAAGATTTTTAAGACACTGCTTTGGATCTATGGGGTATGAGGGTAAATTCTCAGTTAGGCTATTTAGTATAAATGCCTGTGCTGATAGCTTATAATTTGTGTTTAAGGGTGAGCAAAGCGTGATTTCACAAATACTCGTTGGTGTTGCTGAAACTGCATTGTTTAGTCCGGTCACTTGGGCTGATACAGAGTGGGTGGGTATATCCAAGCTTCTCTGAAGTCTTCGAGATATAAATGTGGCTTCCGATCCTGAATCAATAAGAGCTCTCGCGGAATATCGCTGGCCATTATGTTCTATTTGAACCATTGCAGTACCGAGTAATATCTGCTTCCTACTTGGGTTGGGTGGGTCTTGGGTTGATGATATATTGAACTGTATAGTTGTACTGTAGGCTTGCCGATTTGTATTTGTGCTTTGGGTGGGTAATACGGTACTTGAAGCGTTTTCAGGGCTCGAACTAGTGACGTTTGGCATTTCCGGAGTTGATTCAGGTCGAAAGCTGGATTCTCTGTGTATCAGAGTATTGTGTTTTTTGTGACACTTACGACACGAGAATTTACTCACGCAGTTCTTGTAGCTATGTGATATGGCCAAGCAGTTATAGCAATAACCATATTTTTTGATTGTGGAGATACGTGACTCTACATTCATTGCGAGAAATTTGGAACATTCTCGAATAGGGTGCTGCTTTTTGCAGAGCTTACAGCTTTCTGTATTTGAGTAAAGTTGAAATTATTATTCCTTAGAGTATGAGAGGGTCTAGCAATTTGCGTTTCAGCCACGTTAGCATGAAAAGTGTTATATTTCTTTTCATCTGTTCTTTTAACTGTACCGGTGTGGAATGGGGGTAATTTTGCTACTGAAGCTTTGAAGTTTCCAACAGATTCGAGAATTTTGTATTTGTGGGTTAAAAAACTGTCGAAATTTGACCACATCGGTATATCTGAATTATCTGCTAGGGTATATTCAAAGGTTTCGAGAGTTTGCTTAGGTAGTTTTGAACAACAAAGGTATATTAATATCGGATCCCAGCTTTGTGTGTCAATCTCAAGATTGTTTAAATTGGTTAAAACGTTATTAACGGAACGTTGTACGCTTTTTATAGCACAACCTGTTTCCTGAGTTACTTGGAGTAGGTTAAAAAGGGTCTTTAATTGAGTGTTTACCTGCAACCTCTTATTTTCGTATTGGTCGACTAAATTTTTCCAGGCAAGTATGAAACCATCATTTGTAAGGGGTGCGTTTTGAATAACCTCTCTTGCTTCTCCTCGGGTCTTCTGAGTAAGGTGAAAGAGTCTTTCAACATTACTAATCCTTGGGTTACGGATATACAGGGCTGTAAACATATCCCGAAAGGTGGGCCAAGTTGTGTAATCTCCGTAAAAGATGTCGGTGTCGCATGGTGGAAGGTGAACTGCAGGAGCGAAATCCATCATCGTGGCTTCTGAAGTCCTTTCCTTAATGGGTTGGGTTGACACCTGTGTTTTACGCGTATCTACATCTTCGTTGATGGAAGCTAAGCAAGAGAGGTACATTCGATAACTTTTTTGGTATTTTTCTTTCACTTTAAAGAAATCGATGGTTTCATGACTTTCGCGAGAAATTCTTCTAATCGTATCGTATGAGCGCTTTGCTTTTTCATAAAGCGAATTTAGTTCGACCCTTTTAATTTCAAGTGTATAGACCGATTCATCTTCACTTTGGGTCTGAAGATGGTCTTCCACGAATTCAATTAAATCCGTTGTCGTAATTTTGAAATCTTCCATTTCCATTTTTGGGTAAGAGATATTTAATCTTTGGGTTGAACGAGAAAAATAAGTCACGTAGAGTTACGAAAATGTAATAAAACAAACTTTAAAAACTTTTCGTATAGTGTTTTATTTATTTTAAAAATTTTAAATTAATTTTCTTGTTTTTATCTCTTTGATGTTCGATGGTTAATATTTATATGAAATTATTGAATTTCCGATGAATCGTCAAAAAAAATGGATAAATAAAATTTTGCAGGTTTTTGCACTTTTTCCTACTGGGTCACCGTTTTAATTTCCTACTGGGTATTTGTCTTTTGACGTGCTGTTCGCTAGCAATTTTCGTCACCAACAAATATAAGCGAATGGGTGCGCTATTCGTATGTAGAATGTAGCGGGTGTATATTTATTAAGGTACATACATATATATGTATGTATGTAATTTTACTTCAACGAGAAGAATGCAATAGCCGACGGCAAAATATATGCATATATTATATTATTGCACTTCTTCTCTTGGGTAAATATGTGTGTACGAGTATATACATATAATTAAATAGTGCACATCAAATTTTTGTTAACCTAATAAAACAAATAAATTATGCTTAAGTCTTCTTAACACAATTTGACAACTGGGTATTTTTTAACAAATATGATTTGCATTTTGTATTATTTTGCAAAAAAAATATGGGTCGCACTTACAGCTTTTTTCCGGTTTTTGTTAATTTTGGGTTGTTTTTGTTTTTATTTACTTGTTGGGGTATTTGTTGATTCAGCATGCAAGCTTTTTGTTTGTTGGGTGCACTCTGTGAATTTTTGGGTTTGGTTCTAGAATTTCAACGATGATGTTGTTGTTAAAATTCCCACGAAGACTTTTTCTTTTAATTATCGCGGCTCGATAGGACCAAAAATGTCGGGGTATGTCGACGTATGGGGCCGATTTCGATTAATTAAAAGATAATTAGTTTAAGTTCAAAACGTTATAAATTTCGAGTTTAATCGTATATATAAGTATATAAATATATTGGTGTGTGTGTGTGTTGCCAATATGTGTTAATTGGTTTAATTTATAGATATATGTAATTCTATGTTAATAATTTCATGTGTTGTAACCTGTGGTGGGTGCAAATTCCTTTTTCCTGTGTTGTTGTTGTTGATGTGGAGTATCGCTGTTTAATGTTGTGTGGATTCCTTGTTTAAAAACGTTTTTCGTTGTTTAGCTGCGTTTGTTTCACTAGTTGAGTTCACTTTATTGTAATTCACTTGTAGTTCACTTGTGCTTGTTTTAATCGTTTTGTTTTCCGTGATATCTGCTATCGCTTGTGGTTCGCTGTGTTGGCGGGATAATAATAAGCCTTTTAGGTAAAAGCGCGGGAAAATTATTTCTTTTTTGTTTCTCCTTTTGTTTTTGTGTGTGAAGCTGGGGCGGTTGATATTCCTCTGCATTACGCCTCTATTACTTTATGTAATTTGTGGGAGTAATGCAGAGGAGTATTTGTTTGGATTAAACAGTATCCAACCGAGTTTAGTATTTTGAGCTAGAAGGGTGTTTGAATTTTTTTCAAACCTTTCAAGGATAATTTGAGGTATAATTTCGCTGCCTAATAGAAGATCTATTTGAGCGGGGTGTTGCAGTTAGGATCTGCTAACTTTAGGTGTGCAACCTTTTGCCAATGCTTGATATTTATATGATGGGTTGGAAGCATGTTCGTAAGTTGCGGTAAGACTATAGCTTCTGCTTGTACGCGCTTATCAGCTTGGGGGGCAATTAGGGTAATGGGGCAGATTTTATTTGAGTTTTTTACTACTCTTCCGCCCATTCCCGTAATTTCATAATTGGCTTGTTTTGTTGGTAGTTTTAGCCTATTTTGCGCCCTAGACGCTATTAATGATCGTTGTGATCCTTGGTCTATTAGGGCTCTTAGTTTGAAAAGTTCTCCTCGGTGTTCGATAGAGATAACTGCTGTGGGTAGTAGTGCCCTACTTTGATTCTCGCTGTGTAACATTTGAGTTTTTAATGCCTTGGAGCACTATGGTGTCTCTTGGCAAATTTCGTGATTTTGTGCTTCGGGAGTTGCGGTTGCAACTAAACCCATGGCTCTTTTTGAGAAAGCGCTACTTTGGAGTGCTAGGAAAGTTATTGAAATGCAACATTGAATGATGCCTCTTGTGGCAATATATGCAATTGAATTTGCTTTCGCAATTAGTGAGATTTTGTGAGTGGGACAAGCAGTTTGTACAGAGTCTTTTTGATCTGACAAAGTTGTTCCTTCATTGATATTAAGTTTTTTAAACTTTTTGCAAGCTTTCAGCTTGTGCCCTCCTTTACACAGTTCGCAGGATGTTTGTTTATTTTGTTCGGATGTGTACGATTGATTTTTAAAGAAGCTTCTGTTTAAATTGTGGTTGTTACTAGCTTGGGGTCTAATGAAACTTCAAGTTAGGTCGTGTTGAACGTTTTTAGTTCTGACCATTTTTTTATCGACCCTTTCCGCAATTTTATATTGGGTAGTTAAGAAATCTTTCATTTGTTGCCACGTTGGGCATTTTCTTCGTGATGAGAGCGATTGCTCCCACAAAAGCAAAGACTTTTCCGGTAATGCCGCGGAGCATATATTTACCAGTGTGGGGTCCCAATTGTCTGTGGGAATATTCTGTGTCGCTAGAACCGACAAGCAATTTGAAACAGTGGATTGAAGTTCTATAATTTCTTCACTTGTTTCTGTCTGAATTTTTGGTAAATTCATTAATATTGTGACTTGTTAGTCGACTAATATTCTTTCGTTCTCGTAACGATCTTTTAGAGCTTCCCAAGCATAATTGAAATTTTCGTCATTAAGAGCGAACTGTTTGACTATTACGCCTGCTTGACCTTTTGTTTTGTATCGGAGGTGATACAATTTTTGCGCTTGTGATAATTGAGGATGGTTTATGTACACGGCCGCTGTACCGCATGCTGGCACTTTAAGGTGAATGCCTGAACTCGCCTCTTGGCTTTGAATTTGTGGCAGCTCTACTCTCGGTTGTGGAGTAGGTGCAATTGCTTTAATTAATCTCAATTGATCGGAGACCATAGCTCTCGTTTCCTCGTATTGGTCTAAGCAGTTTTCGTATTTGGAGCAAGCCGAGGATTTAAAATTTTCCTGTAGACCTGATTCGTTAGATTCTAGAATTGAGTCAGCAACTTGGAGACGTGCCCAGAAATTGCTTAGATTTTTTTTTTATTTCTAATACCGATTCAGAATTGTCTTGAATCGGTGAAGATGAAAATCGAGTGCAGTATCGAATTAGACTGTCACTCTCAGCAATAAATTTAGTATATGAAATATCTTTAATTTTTTTTGCTTTGTAGCACCTTGCTTTGAGCGTGTAGCTTCAGCAGGTGTACATGGGCTCTTTTCTTCAGAAATCATTTTTTGTACTTTCAGATATTGTATCGATTTAGACTCCTTGGAATCTCCGTTCATTTAGATAATATGTAAAAATTGATAATATGAGAAAGAAACAACTTCTCTAAGTGTATTTCTGCTAACAATAAATATATTTGAATCTTTAACACGTTGACTGCCAAAACCATTTTCTGAAAACTGTCCAAAAATGACAATTTGATTTGTTCACATTATATTACTAAAAACTCTATTTCTAGAACATTGGTATCATCAAAAATCAAAAATGATGTTTTTAAGGAGAAAAAGGATCTACGAGTTATCTCGTAGTTGACGTCTGGGAAGGAATGCTACGAATTATCTCGTAGTAGGTAGGTCCTTTTTTTCCCAAAAAAAATACCATTTTTGCTTTCTATAGTATTTTGTTTTATAGTTATTATTATTTATTAAAATTATCATAATTTTATTATTATTTTCTTTCTTTTTAGATTTATAAACATTCTCTAAAATTTCTGTCATAATTATCAAGAACCCAATATGGATAGGAAAAGGTCACTGAATCAAAGTGAAATTGAGTACAATGCAAATCTAAGTGATTCAGAAGATGATTGCAGCGATGGTAGTAACGACATTTATGAGCCTTCTGAGGATACAAGTGATAGTGAAGATGAAGTCATCTCCGAACCTGAAAACGTCCCCGAATCTGATAATAATGACGATGATTTTCAAGCAACAACGTCAAATGAGAATGATGATTTGTGGACAGAAGTTCAACACAATACTGAATTATTTCTTTTCGAAGAAAATGTTGGTGTGAAATTAGATACATCAAATTTTACAGTCCAAACGCTAGTGGATTTATTTTTTTCGGATGAGTTTCTTGCATTACAGGTAGAACAAACTAATTTATATGCTGCGCAAGAAATTGCAACATTGGAAAATGGGAATCAAAATGCTATAAAACCTCTAAAAGGATATCAAATTGGCAATACGTAAGTGCTGCAGAGATGAAAGTTTTTATTGCACTTTTATTGCAAATGGGACCTTGTACTTTTCCAACAATAGAACATTACTGGGCCACAAACAAGCTATATAATGTAAACTTTTGGCGCACACATATGAGCCGCAATCGATTCCAGTTGATACTTCGTTATTTTCATTTGGTTGATAACTCACAACCATATACCGACAGATTATACAAGATGAGACCAATCCTAAATTATTTCAACGATGTTATGCGTGAAAACTATGTACCAAGTAACGACATTTATCATGTAAAAATATTTGTATTGACGAATCCATGATGCTATGGCAGGGAAGATTGCTTTTCCGACAAAAAATAAAGCGGAAAATCTGAGGTAACTACCCATAAAGTAGGTCACACTGCTGACGTTGTTTTACATTTACTTGAGGACTATATCGATAAAGGCTACGCGCTTTACATGGATAATTTTTGTAATTCAGTTAGTCTTACAAAACTCTTATATACCCGAAAAACTTATGTGTGTGGAACCCTACGAAGTAACAGAAAAGGAAACCCCAAAGATGTGGTAAATCGTAAACTAAAAAGAGTGGAGTGTTTTTGACAGACAAATGGTCCTGTTACTGTATGCAAATGAGAAGTCCTTTCCATTTCAAACATGCAAAGTAATTCCCGCAACGAGGATTCTTGACTCAGAACGGAAAAAGCATATTGAATTCTTAAATAATCAAAAACGTTAATTATATTTCTAATTTATGAGACAGTGTAATTGCAAAGTGCAAGGATTCAAATTTATTTACAGTTATGGTAAGGTTTCTATGCGGAGGCTGTCGTTAACTCCCCCCTTCCTAAAATGAATCGTCCCGGATTCACTATAATTTTGAGTTAATTTATATATTTGGTTCAAACGAGCATTATAAGTGATTTCTTGAAATTGTGTATTTTCAATTGATCTGGGAATTTCACGAGACTTTTTTAATTTGAGTAATAAGTAAGTTATGAAAATGATTCCCAAAATTAAAATTATGTACCAAAAATATGAATGGACTGTTATGTTCATGTTCCGTTCTGTTTCTGTTGTTTCAAAATATTCTAAAATTTCAAAATTATTTGTATGGTTATTTTTAAAATAATTCCACATTTTTACTTCAATGTTTTCAAAAGATTGATTATTTATTACAGTAATGTTTGATTATCTACAATATTTTTTCCTGAAACTAATACAGCTCCTGATTTAATTTCTTCAATTTGTAGGTTTTTTCATTTAATTTAATACATTTTCCTTGTTTTTTGTTGAAAATTTCTGACGAACCTGAACTTTTTTTATTTAGTTTACAATAGGATTTTGAAATTTCTGTTTTACAATTCTGAATATTAAAAAATTTATTATTACAGTATATTATGTTCTGGTCAATAATAAGCTTACCATCTAATTGAGCTATGGCTCTTACATCATAGTACTTACATGTTAGTTCTATTTTAGGGTATTTTATATAAATTATAATTACGTTTCCTTTTTGGGCTATTTTAAATTTAGAAATGTCCATTAGATCTGTTATTATCATTATACCGTGTTGGTAATATGTTATGTTTTTTAGTTCATCAAAATGTAAAATTGTTGGATTTAAAATTCCAATTTTACCAAAAGTTATTGTATTTATTAAATTTTGCAGTTCATGTATAACATATTGATTTCGTTTTCTCTTTATTTTCCTATTTATGGTATCACCTTTTATATTATTAACTGTGTATGTTAATTCTGCAATTATTTTAAAAATTTCTGAATTTGTTGTATATTGTTTATTATTATTTACTACTAGTTCGTCCAATTTGTCATTAATTTTTACAAAGTCGTCAGGGTCTGGTGTACCAGCTATCCATTTCCAAAGTGTTCCTAATTTATTTGTACCCCTTTTTTGCCTAAAATGGGTTTGTTTTAATTGTTCCAATAAAGTTTTAATTATCAAAGTTTCTGATTCTGTTTCCTGTGTAATAATTTTTAAACTGTCGTGATTTTGTTCGTTATTACTGTAAAAATTTCTATTTTCGTCTGCTATTATATTTTCAAAATAAGATAAATTAGTAATGTGAAATAGGTCCCCGTATTCCTCATAAATGGAAACATCTCCATTTTCGATAAGTCTTGTCGGGTGTAGTCTATAACATCAGCGGTTGCTGAGCTGATTAGTGCAGCCAGAATTAAAAAGATCATTTTGGAAACCCATAATAATTATGATTTTATATTACCTTTATGAATAATTCTATTTCTATTATTAATTATTATTTTATTCTCTAAATTTTCCTTAACTTGTTGTTTTTATATCTCGTAAATTATTTCTCCAGGGTGAAATGGAAAGCTTGTATCATTGCCTGAATACATTTGAGAATTTTTTTTTTACATGTGTTTGAAGCTCAGTTAATTCTTCAAAATTGTATTCATCGGTAATATTGAAATTATTTATTTTTAAAATATTAAAATATAAATTAAATAGTACCTCCTTTTTGGAGTATATTTTTTTGATTTTATTGTCGGCATTATCTTCGACTGGCGACCTGGAATTTTCTTGTCCCAAGTAATCAAAATATTGTATTTTTATATTTTTATTTGGTTTATCACCATTCTTTTTTTGTTTTATTTTGTTGGTAAAAACTTCGGCTGGCGTTTTAGGACCTGTTTGTCCCAAAATAATTTCTTTGAATAAAATATTGCCGGTATTATCATCGGCTGGCGTTGTAGACCTTTTTCGTTCCACAATATATTTTTTATTTAATTTGCCGGTATTATCATCGGCTGGCGTTGTAGAACTTTTTCGTTCCACAATATATTTCTTATTTAATTTGCCGGTATTATCATCGGCTGGCGTCGTAGAACCTTTTTGTTCCACAATATATTTTTTATTTAATTTGCCGGTATTTGCGTCGGCTGGTTTTTTGGAAATTTCATGTTCTTTAGTTTTCTTTTCAAAATAAATATTCATACTTTTTTTTCATTTTCCAAATTATTTTTTACCCTATAATTAATTTTCCCATTGGGCAAATCGATAAGTGCCTCAATATTTTTAAGGAAATTGTAACCTAAAAGGAGATCCGATTCTAATCCCTCTATTTCATAGACGATTTCTTCGACTCCAAATAAGGTAATTAAGTGGTAAAATTTGATTATGGAATAGCCATTCACGGTTTTATGCGCTTATAAATGGCTAATTCGTTTTTATTATTATAAACCCCAGGCTTAATGTAGCACGAGGTTGCTCCCGTATCAACTAGAGCTTTTAAGTTTTTATTTAATTTTGAGTCGTGTAATTTGAGATAAGTGAGTTCGTCCCCTCTTCGCCTAGAAAATGACTCTCGTTCATATTATTAATTCTCTGACTCTTTTCTTGCGGGCGAAAGCTATTATTACTTTCTCTATGCCGTTTTACCCCATGTGCTTCCTGATTTTGCCCCCTATTGGCCTAGAAGTTTGCATTTCTTTGCATAGGTTTTACATTTTGATTAAAATTGTTATTTCTTTGTTGTTGGTAAAAACTGTTAGTGCTTTGTTGCCCCCTCATATTAAAAACTCAATTGTGAATTCTGGATACAGATGGATCTACTTAAATCCATAGGGGTTGGTTTCGGAAAATTATAATTTATATTGTTATTGAGAGGGTTGTTCCTTTGAGGAAACCTTAAGTTATTGTTTGTGTACGTTGGCTTTGACTTGTTTCTTTCATACATGAAATTTTGAGGAAACCGGGCTCTTTGGTTCGTTGTTAGATTCTAGTTCCTGAGCTTTTCCTAAAGCATCAGGTAAATCTTGTGAGTTTAGAGAAAATATTATGTCTCTTAGTGAGGTATTTAATCCTGTTATAAAAATTCGAAGGGCGTGTTCCCTATTCTTTTTGTTTAGTTCTTTTGTTAAGTCTGCGTTATTTCCGTGTGTCATGATAGTTTTGTTTACTAATAGAGTCATTTTTTGTTGACGAGGTTGTAATATTCTACAACCGACATTGCACCCTGCCTTAAGATGCTTAGGTCCTGTTCGATTATGTGTATAGGACGTTTGTCCGCATATGCAAAGTCTAAGCGAGATAGAATTGCATCGAAATTGAGAACTGTTCCATGGTTTGTTAATGCATCATTTGCATCATGTGTTATTTTATTCCTAAGTATGGTGATTTTCAGTTTCTGGTCTGTTTTGTTAATAATTTTTATTTTATCCCTTCTAGGAAGAGATGATTTTTTATTCTGGAGGGTCTGGAGTTCAGAGTCGCAGAATTAAGCTTTTATTATAAACCGGAGGGTCCCCCTTGCGGTGGTGAATCGCGGTTTCAATATATTTTTGTTATATGGCTGGTCGAGCCTTTAATTATTGTTTTTATTAAAACAAATTTTTGGTTGAATGAATTTTTTATATTTCTCTGGAGGGTCCCTTGCGTTTTGAATCGCAGAGAATTTTAAATTGTTATAAGCTGGAGGGTCCCCCAGAGGGTGGTGAATCGCCGCTTTTAATTGTGTAATTTATTGGTTGTACAAACCATTAGTTATAGTCTTTAGTTTTTTTTATTTTTTGAGTTTAGGACATTTCCTAATATCGTGTTCGCCCTTACAAAAATTGCAGTACGACAGTTTTTTATATTTAATACTTGGGCTATTGCCCATTTCTTAATATATAGTATATTCTAATTTTAAACTTACAAATGTATTCCCTTGTTGGCTTTGTTATAATTCTCGCTAAATGATGCTGGTGTTGCCGCTGCTGTTGTTACCGCTGTTTCCTTTATGGTTGCTGCTGCTGCTGTTGACACGTCCGCTGATATTGTTACTGCTGCTGTTAACACTGTTGATTATTTTTGCAATTTAAGCCACTCTTTACAATTAATTTTCTAGTGAAAGTTTTGTTGGTTAGTTGTGTTTTTAATTAATTATTTTAATTATCAATTTAAAAAATTTGTTCAAACTTCGTTGCTTGTTTTTACTGACACAGTTATTTTTTTAGTGAAAGTTTTTCACTTACACTTTTTTGGTCACTGTTACTCTTTTTGTTTTTTACTTTAGTACACACTTTTGACTTGGTGTAAAATTTTTTGTAAGACAATTTTAACTTCACTTTGCACTTTTAACTTCGTGTTAAACTATATAATTTTAAAATAACTTTTTACTTTAGTAGGCACTTTTTTGAATTCGAGCCCTACTTTTTTTGATAACACAACTTTTTATACATTTTACTATACTAGGCACTTTTTGACTCGTGCCCCATGTTGGGCGCCAATTAGTTTAAAAAAAAATATATGTTTTACATCTGCGAACGTGCGGATGAAATAAGAACACGAGTGGTTCTAGTGGATTGCTAGATACAAATCAAATCTTTATTTCAGAAATACCAATATAGTATATAAATTTTGGTTTTATTTACTTAAAGTTGAAGCTGAAGTGTAAGCATCAGCTTGATTGAATCCAGAACAAAGAGTTAATTACAATTTTAGCTGTGACAGCAAATTTCAGCAGAACGTTAAGTGTTCTGATTTCTTTACGATTGTTATTGTTATACCTTCTTGTCAGGGCGAGCGATATTGTTTTGATAATAATGGGTTTTTGGATTCAGAACGGAAAAAGCATATTGAATTCTTAAATAATCAAAAACGTTAATTATATTTCTAATTTATGAGACAGTGTAATTGCAAAGTGCAAGGATTCAAATTTATTTACAGTTATGGTAAGGTTTCTATGCGGAGGCTATCGTTAACTTGCACGCTATTGAAATGGTAGAGGTGCCCAATCGCAATGGAACAATTTCTATGAAATATACATACATACAAAATGCTCACAGAATTTACCAAAAAGTATCTTCATCTAAAATAAACTGATAAAGTTCAGAGAAGAATTTGTCTTGGGGTTGATTGGAGATTTTCAACCACTTTAAAAAAAAAAAAAGATCTAAAAAGCTCAATTATTTAGAGTGTTTACCACCAACAGAAAAAACCGCGTACGACAAAGACATGTCGTGTGTGTACCCAAGAAAAAAAACGCCGAGAAACGCGTTACTTCTGTCCAGCCTGTCCAGAGAAGCCAGCCCTTTGTGTGGAAAATTGTTTTAAAAACTACCACAAACAATAATGTATTGCTTTATTTATTGTATTTGAGTTAATTTTTCCATTATATTGAATGAATTTTTCCATTATATTGAATGAATTTTTCCATACATTTTTTTTTTAGTAAAAAAAAAGCTCACGGAAGCCAAACCCAAATTTTTTTTATTTTCCCAGAAGCCATTTATCGATACTAACACTATTATAATACGGTTTTACTGGTAGCTACACAAAAAGTGATAGCTTTAGGTAGTACGAGATAACTCGTAGTTGGCTTCCTGGAAGGGAAATCATACTACGAGTTATCTCGTAGTTGGCAGTCAACGTGTTAAGATAAGCGGTTTGTATGTTTGTTGTATACACAACGTATCGAATAACGAACGCGTATTTCGTTTTCCTTATTATAATCTTGTATTCTTGTTGTATACGCAATGTACGAACTAACGAACGAGTGTTTCGTTTTCCTTATTCCTAATAGTTGTGCTATTAGTTTGTTTTGTTTTTTTCCTCTATTTTATTTATTGCTTTGCACTCGTTAATTTATACTTGCGTATACGGGCGATAATAAGAAAAGATAAAAGGGTTATTGACCTTTGTATATGAAAAATATTTTGTTTTTCGTTTGCAATCCTGCTTGCTTGTACGAGTATACATATTAACAAAGGCAAGGGGTATTGCTGAAAATGTGCCGATTTGGTCTTTGAATACAGATTAGATAATTAAATGCTAATATTGGCTTTGCCTACCAATTATTGTTTTTTTGTTTGTTTTATTTTGTCCGTATATATTTGTATTTTTTTTTAATTAATAGAATGTAATTTTTTCCTTATTAAACGGTTGCATTTACCGCACCGAAATTTTTAAATTGTAATTTAAAATTTAATTTAATTATGTACCCTATGTACGTTATATGTATATATGTATATACCGGCATAGGCAAATTGTATGCCGTGTGTAGGCGTGTGTATTATTTTGCCGCCCGAATAATGCGGGAAGAGAAAATGGCAAAGTGCAGGTATGCACTTTTAGTACAAATGCAAATTTGTGGAATTTAATGATATTTTAATTTGTTGATACATACATACATATGTGTGTATGCTAATTTATTTTGTTGTCAATTTTGGTAATATATGTAATATGTATATGCATATACGTTGTGAATATTGTGCATATATGTATGGTTGATATTGTTCCTTTTCTTTTAATTTTCGAAATTGCCTTAGCTTACTTAGCGCAATCCTGCTTATACTGTTTTGAGTATTGTCTATAATATTTTTTTTTCATTGAGCTATAGAATTCATAAGAAATAAAAAAATGTTCCCAAAAATAATCAAACTTTAACTGTTAATATCTTTTAAACGTTTGGGTTTACGAAAGAATCATAATCGATCTTTTTTGTAGAGCATTCAATTTCCTACAAAATCTAAGGAACAAGATATTTTTTTAAGTAGTTGGAAGCGAGATATAAATTTTTCTATCTGATAATAAGAAAAAATAGAAAACTGTATGTAGGAGGACCTTCCCGTTACAATTAAAAACTCATGTTTGGAGAGACTTTCTTAGAGGTGTCTAGGAACCTATTTTTCCGAGTACCAAACGAAAAAAATTGTTTCAGTCTAATGTATATATGTAATGTACCAAACTGTTTTCGGTTTCCCGGAAATCAACCATAAGTTCAAACAGTTTGGTAGCAACCGTTTTATTAAAGTATACAATTTTTAGAAAAATTAACTGTAACTTTCAACATACATATGTATGTACATATATGTCAATAAATAAAAATTTTATACGAATAAATGGAGTCGATACGCTCACTTTGTGCCGCTTCAAGGGTATTCGAGGGCTTTAGTATGCGGTTAAGTGGGGGTGTTTGCTTTTGTCGCTGTGTGCCAGTTGTATCCTATTGGTTTCCTGTTGCTGCTGATGTTGATGATATTAGGGTAGGCCACGGTATTCCTTTCCTTTCTGTTCTTCTATGTATGTATATGTCGCCTCTTTTTTTTCAATAGCGCCGTTCTTTGCGGTTCGAAGGACCAATGTTTTAATGATTGCCCGCTTCACTTACCACTTGTTCGCTTTCTTTATTTTAAAATAAAAAAACTCGGGATTCACACTTGTTTCTTAACAATACATATATTATAAAGGTAACACTCGACTTGAAGGTGCTCTCATAATCGAATCAACCCTGGATTTGTGGGTTATCCCTTTTTTTTGAACAAATATAATTGCACTTAATGTAACTCAATTTCAATTTAAAATAAACTTCAAAGCTGACTTCAAAAGTATGGAAATGGATCGAGCTGGAGCGCTGCGTAGCGGTGGCGGACAAGCGACGTGGATTACAAAAGGCGGACGAATCAGTACTGGCATGTGCAAGGCTGACTCTTTTTAAGTGGAGTGGTGTGATGTGTGTTTGAGTGTGTGGATCCTGGACTCTCGCGTGTGGGTGGTGTTGATGTGGAGTGTGGTGATGCCGAGGTGAGTGTGGTGTTAGTGATGGGTGTAGGTGTGGTGTGGGGCAGGCAACTAAGGCTCATTTAGCCAGAAATATTTTACTAAGTCTGACAACTTTAGATCGAGATAAAGACACGAAGATGATTGTAGCTGTCTTAGGTCTAATTGCATTAACTTGAGACAGATAAATATTGCAAAATGCCTAATAGATTTATGTATCAAGAGGCGTAGTTTAATATTGTACGCCAAACACAAAACTATTTTTTCGAAAATATTTTCTTTTTATAGTTCGTGTAGATAAATGCTAAAATCTCCTACAATTAGTACGTTTTGATTGCACAACTCAGAAGAAAGTGCTTCCTGTAGTTCTAAAATTAAATAGCTCACAGAAAACGCTAAATGTCTGTATAAAATAAAAATACCAATTGATTAGTTCCGCAGTTTATTAGGGTATTAAAATCTCACTTACACCCGCGATGAAAATTGCAAATGAAAATACGCGGGTAATTTGTTGTACAATTTACTTTAATTTGTTTTTTTATTTAAAATACAATAAAATTTTAAATATATCTAAATGTAATCGGTACGGCGGATTTTAATTAATCGCACTGCGAAATTGTTGAATCGAGCGGGTCACTCACAGGAACTGGATTGAGACGAAATTTAGCGAATATTTAATTGATTGGTGTGTTGACGCAGCGTAGTAAATAGCGTAATGTACGTATGAAAATGAATGCTGATGGTCGAATTGTGAGGAACGAATTATCTCTGCTATCCCGTTGTCCATCCTTTTTGTTTAGTGGGCTGGTGTACAGGTGTGGTGAGTTGTGTTGGTGTTTTGTAAGTTATGGTGTCATCGGCCGTGGTATATTAGCTGTGTCTTGTTAGGGTGCGCCAGTTTTTAACAGGTAGAGTAGGTAGCAAGAGTGCAGTGAATTTCTTGATGATGCCCCAGTTTTCTTCACTTTCCAACATAACGCTGACTAAATTGTCCGCGTTTATTGGGCCAGGTCCTCTACAGCGGTGCGTTCTCCTTGCCAGCGCGCACATTCGAAGAATGTATGTTCAGAGTCGTCTTCTGTCGCGTCGTTATATAGGCATGACGGCTTTTCGACTTTTCCCATTCTGTGGAGGTACTTTTTGAAGTACCCGTGACCGGATAACAGCTGGGTTGTGTAAAACTCCACCTCTCAGAATTTTCGGCCTGTCCATGAGTCTAGATCTTTTATTAGCCTGGCCGTCCATCTGCCGCGACTTTCGGTGTCCCATCTTTGTTGCCATGTTATTAATGTTTCTTTCTTTATTTGTTCTATTGCGCTTTTGTTGTTATCGGATGACTGCTTTAGCTCCCACAGCTTTTTCCTTTCATGTGCTAGAAGGTCAATTGGGGCATTTCCGCTTATGACTAATATTGCCTCGCCGGACACTGTTCGGTAGGCTGATGCAACTCTGAGGGCTGCTGTGCGGTACACTCTGGCCGCTACCTTACGCCGGTTTTTCTTTTTAAGTACATCTGCCCATATCTCTGCTCCGTATAATAAAACGCTGATTGTTGTCGACATTAGGAGCTTTCTTTTTTCTTGACTGGGGCCTCCTATGTTGGCCATTAGTCGGCTCAGTTGCGAGGTGATCTTCGCTGCCTTTCCTGCGGCGTGATGGATTTGTAGCCAGAAGATTAGTCTGGGGTCCAGTCTTACGCCTAGGTAGTTAACTGCTTTTTTTGTCCTAAGAATATCCGTAGTCGTATGCATGGTTACTTCGAGAGGTATGTGCTTATTTGTTAGCAGCAGTAGCTCTGTTTTTTCCGTAGCGAGCTGGAGGCTGTGTGAGTCGAGCCATGCTTGGGTCCGTATCATGACCTGGTTCAGCTTTCGCGCTTCTTCTGTGTCCCTTGCTGTGATTACTGCTGCAATGTCGTCGGCGTAGCCTATTAAATACGATTCATCTGGCATTTCTAGTTTTAATATAGCGTCATAGCTAATGTTCCATAAGTCTGGTCCGAGGATGGATTCTTGTGCTGCTCCTGACGTGACCGCTATCTGTCGTGATCCCTCTTTAGTTTTGTATAGCAGTTTCCTGTTGCTAAGGTAGCTCCGCACCACAGCCCTGAGGTAGTCGGGTACCTTAAAGCTTTTCTCGAGAGCGTCGATCATATCTACCCATCTAGCGCTGTTGAAGGCGTTTCGGACATCTAAAGCCAGCAACACTATTCTTTTGTATTTATGCCATCTACGTTGTGCGACTTCTACGCTTTCGATGACGCATTTTATTGCTCCTATGGTTGATCTGCCGGGTCTAAAGCCATATTGTCTAGGGGACAGTCCTCCAGCTTCGTTGATAGCCGCTTCAAGCCTGGGTTTAAGCAGGGTTTCGTATAGCTTTCCCGCTGTGTCAAGCATACAAAGAGGGCGGTATGCTGATGGCGAATTGGGGTCTCCTTTTTCCTTACTGATTAGAACCAGCCGTTGCTTTTTCCAGGGTTCAGGGAATATTTCGGCTTCAAGGCAGGCGTTGTACATGTTCAGTAGTACTCCTGGGCGCTCTGCAGCGATTATTTTGAGAATTTCTGATGGGATCCCGTCCGGTCTGGGGGATTTGTTGGCCTTGAGCTTTGCAGTGGCTAGTTGCAGCTCCTCAAGGGTAAACCGGGGGATTTGCGTCGGTCTTAGGATGTGTTCTGGGTCCCTAGCCCTTGTTTCGTGTGTGGGGAATAGTGCGTTCACAATGTTACCCATTTTGGCAGCAGTTAGATCAGGTGGCTTTGCTCGAGCGCCGAGTTTCTTCATCACTATTTTATACCCGAGTCCCCAGGGGTTTCTATTTATATCCTCGCGTAGTTCCTCCCATTTTTTCTTTTTGCTGTCGTCGATGGCATGCTGTAGCTCCTTCTTTGCTAATTTGTATTGATCGGCTTCTTGAGTTGCGGCTCCTCCACGCCTGGATCTCGTGTAGGATCTGCGAAGGCGGAGGCATGTCCGTCTGAGTTGGGCTATATTTTCAGTCCACCAGTAAACTGCTGCTTTATGTTTGCTGTGGGAGGCCTTGGGCATTGCTTTTTGACAGGCTCTTGTTATATTAAGCATTGTGTACTCGACAGTTTTTCCTGCGATTATGGGAGAGTTGCTAGATGGGTTTTGGTCGTCTATTGCGGAGATTAATTTCGAAGTATCTAGCTTCGCAATGTTCCACTTTCTTGTTCCAGTTGTTTTCCTCTGCTGTTTAACGTTTGTTCTCGTGTCGATCATAAATGAAATGTAGTGATGATCATTGCCAGTGTAATCCTCCAGGACCTTCCAGTTCTTTATTGAGCCCGCCATGCGTTCTGTTGATAAGGTAACGTCTGGTGTGGTTTCCTCGCATCCCGGTCTTCTAAACGTGGTTGCATTTCCCCGTATTGTGCACTACTAGCCCTAGCCGCGCAGCCATTTCTAGAATGCGCTTTCCTCTCGAGTCCGTATTTGGTAGACCCCACTCTACGGCTGTGGAATTTAGCTCTCCGGCGATAATCAATTAACCTTCTATAGACCTGGCTGTATCTTCTATATTGTCGAGCTTTCCTTGGAATTCCTGTATACTATCGCTTGGCGTCAAGTAGCAGCTGATTACTGTAAAAAAGCGCTTTTGGCCCAGACGAAGCCGTTGCCATTCCCACTGTTTACAGTCCTGATATTACTCCCTGGTGGTAGCCATATAGCGGCGGTTGAGCTGCTATCTTCTAGCCTGATACCTCTCTCTTTCTTTTTGTATTGCTCGCTTATGATGATCATCTCGTAGTCGCTCTCCGTCACCATTTGCGAGAGTAGTGCGTCAACAGTCTTGCATCTGTGCATGTTGGCCTGTAGGATATTCATTTGCCTCGGTAATTCATATATACCGTGCATTTTGCGGAGCCCGGGATGTGGTCGATTTTTTCATGTTTGGCCTCTTTGCAAAGGCAACATGAAGGAGGCTTCTCGCAATCTTTCAATTTATGACCTGGTTGGCCGCATTTTATGCAAACACCTTGTCCCCTTCTATCGGCCCCTTTGCAGTCCCAGGTTAAGTGTCCTGGACCAAAGCAGCGGAAACACCTTTTGGGGGTTTCTTTCAGCCGCAGCCTGCAGCTAACCCAGCCGATTTTGATGTGTGCCTGTCGCATTAGTGCATCAGCTCTATCCTGGTCCAGCGTTACATATGCCCTTACCTGCTCTCTTGTGTTAGGAGCTGTTATGTTGATCGCCAAGCCTTCGGTGGGGTCCTGTAGCGCTTCTTTGACAGCCCCTGCTACTTTTTCTTTTGTTGTCAGCGAGTCGAGGTCTCTAAATTCTATAATAACCTTAGTTTTAAGGTCGGCTACAGTTGCAGTCTCTTTGAGAGTGGATTTATGTGCCTCACAGAAGCTGGTCTTTGTGGACTGTCTCTTCTCTAGCTCTAGTAATAGGGCTCCGGCTCTTGTTTTGCGGATCCCTTTGATTTTGACTCTCTTAAGATCTACCTTGCTACGGATATTCTTGAGGACTTCGGCGTAGCTGTTTCCTTCTGCTGGTTTTATTATAACGGCCTCTGTTTGTCGTTTCGGCCTGTTATTTCCTTTCTGGTTTGCGGCAATGTTGTTGGCTGGTTGCCCCTTGTTTGCGTTTTTTGGCGCTTCTCCCTCGTTCCTTCGTTGACGTGAGTTTTCCTGGCTTTTTTAGGCAAAACTTTTTGCCACTGGCTGTCGTTTTCGTGTCGTGGTCGCACTGTTTCTCGCGGCTCCACGGGGCTTGTCGCACGCCGCTTCGAGGTTGCTGACTCGGGGGTCGCGATGCGTCTGCTTAGGTGTTCCCGCCTTTTCTCGGTTTCCGCAGTGAGCCAATTTCTGCGGTAGCTCTTAATGACGTCGAAGAGCTCGTCTAGCTGTGCCGCTCCGTTCTTTACGTCCAAGCTGACGTTCTTTTGCTTCGCCATCGCCAACTTCATTTTTTGCACTATCCCCTTGCATTTTTCAAGGGATTCTTCTTCTGCTCGTCTCATTTGGGTGATGTATTCTTGTTTCGGCGAGCTCTGATTTCCGTCTTTAGTGGCAGCTGGGGTACTCTTCCCTTCTCCCTGCTTTTAAGCCGGTGCTGCTTGTGGGGCCGGAGTCTCCCTTGAGTCTGTCTTTTCGCCAGTTTTGTCCGTCTGCTTTGGGGTGTCGGTGAGTATGGGGGATCTGAGTATCCTGCTGCTTCTGCGGAACACCGTTCCGTATTCCTCTTCTTGTACGTCTTTGTTTTGCTGTTCCCTCTGTTGGGTTTTTTGTTGTAGTTGCGGTGTATTCATTTTTTCTGTTGGGTCTCCGCTTCAAGCCGCTATCTCCGCACGTTGTAGCAGTTGCCCTTTATGAACCCCGTGGTTATCTATGCAAGCAGGAAGGCCACGCAAGGGTTGACACAAGTCCTTATGGGAGCTTGTGTTCAGAGCCAGGTTTGGCCGCGAATCAGGAGTTCGTCTCAACTGAACCTGTACGGCCATAGAAATTATGGCGACGTGCATTGAACGTACTTGAAGACCTGCCATGGTTTTAACGAGACGGAGGTGAGAGCAGTATTAGCCTGCCAGCCATTTCGATAATATGTCACTCTTATCTACTGAGGTGACAGAATACTGCCCTCCCCAGCCCTTTGTCGGTCTTATCGGTTTCGGTTTTCCAGTATTCCATAATCAGAATATTACTGGTCTCGATTCTGATGGGCTCTTTCCCAGGAATTTTCTTCTTCTTCTGTGTACCTTTGGTGCTAATCGCTGTGTCCCTCGTCGCTTTGTTGCCTCCCTCTCGCGGGTAGGTTCTCCCTCGGTGCAGCCCCGGTGGGGGTTGTGGACGCTTATTTGAAGGCGGCATCTTCTCGCCTCTTCGCGGGAGGTTCATTGGGCGCGTGAGGCGTTTTGAGCCAAGCCCTCCTCTCCTGCAGCTCTTGATCGGGGGCTGTGTATTACTATTCGCAGCTGACCTACTTAGCGTAGGCCGTCCACTATCCGCCAGCTGTGACCCCGGTAGTAGCCTGAGCTTAGCCTTACCTAAAACCAAGCGATTTTGGTTTTATTAAATTGGTAGTTGATGTAAGTAGTAGTGCTTGAGGTAGTAATTTCCTTTTGCGTGTTTTGACGACTTACACTAGTTTACAGAAATGAACTTTTTGTCTGTTGCCGCGAATTCTGCTATTGATATTGTTCACTTATTAGTTGTTTTTGTCAAATTTACCCTCAAAAATTTTTGAGCAGCTCGAGTTACTTTGTTTTTGACTTTTGTCATTTAAGCATATACATATATTAATCGAAAACAGGCGTATTTTACTGTGTTAAGATTAGTTTCTCAAGTTTTTGCGTCATGAGTAGTTCAAGAAGACGTTGTTTAAATAAACCAGATCATTTTTGCTACATATGCGGAGAATATGTGTTCAAAAATTGTAGAAAAGTTATAACAGAGTTGGTGAAAAATATCTATTTTGCGTATTTTGGGGTGCTCTTGGATAAAAATAAGAATTCTTGGGCTCCCAATTGTGTTTGTAAATCTTGTGTGGAATATTTAAGATTATGGAAAAGTGGTAAAAGAAGTGCCTTTAAATTTGGAACACCGACTATTTGGCGAGAACCACGAAATCATCTCGTAGACTGTTATTTTTGTAGTGTGAACATAAACGGTTTAAACATTAAAAATCGAGCTAAATGGCAGTACCCAAGTACTAGTTGTGTTCAACGTCCAGTGCAGCGTTAGTTATGTGTACACTATCATCCCAACCAGACACCACACAACAAAATACTATAAATTGGACAAAATAAAAGATTAAAGAAAAACAAGTAAACATTACAAAAAATATAAGATAACAAGTAGAGATAAAGAACATAATGCAAATGTATACAAACATGTTTTGGTCCTTGTTTGACTATAATGATAACCTAAACATTATCGGGTAAACCCCACAGTCATGTTTGTTTTGCATTCAATAGAAAATAAGATTACATTTTACAAATATTGTATTCATATTGCAAATGGTATACAAACATGTTTTGGTCCTTATGTTTGACTATAATGATAACTTAAACATTATCGGGTAAAACCCTACAGTCATGTTTGTTTGCATTCAATAGAAAATAAGATTACATTTTACAAAATATTGTATTTCATACGAAAATAAACAAAACAAAGAAATAGATTAAGAAAATTGTAATCACTTTAGTAGTTATATAAGCAGAACATAACTTGAAACATCAGAGAATAAAATATAATGTCATAGAAACAACATCATTGGCATTTTTATTCCTCCGCTCGAACAAACCTAAAACTGGCGCAGTCGGTAAAAACAAACTGCAAAGTTGAGCGATACTAAAAACTGAAGTTTTTAAGTTTCGTAAGCTTTAGCAACGGGAAGCAAATCTTAAGATTAGCTCCCATTTTAAAAAGATCTCTTATATATACAAATATATAAGTTTGTCGGCACAGATAGCCAAGTTTAAGAAATTTAAGTTTCTACACAAGTTATCTGGAACGTCGGAGAGCGACTCCGAGGACTACAATTTGTGAAGGCGAAGAATAGCTTCATTCCGCCCATCAACATTACCAGGAAGAGTGGGATTAAAGATTAATGCCCCACACACAGAAGACGCAGAAAGAGCGAAGTGCACCATACAAAGCAACAACAACAAGTTCAGTTGTAATAAAAGAGGATACATCAGCAATGAATCCAGGCGAGCAGCAACCACTTCAGATGACAGGATCGCAAATTTTGAAGGAAGCTTCAAGAATCATGGACTTTGATTTTGGCAGAGATTTATCATCATTCATCAGGAAGTTTGACATGATCCTTCCTTTATTCAACCCCAACCCATCAATGTTGGAATTTGTAACGCAGCGACACGTCAAAACAAAAAATTAAAGGAGAAGCAGCAAGTGTCATCCGGCCTTTGGGACCTACACCAACATGGCAGCAAATGAGAGAAGAACTCATAAAGAATTTTGGAGTAAAGGAGTCGTACCACACCCTTTACAATCAGGCGATTGTACTACGAAACTATAACGTAAGTCAATATTTCCAAAATTTAAAAGATATTTTAGATAAACTAAATTTAAAACATGAATTCGATGGGATAAAGCCTATAGAATTTTCCCCAATTAACAACGAAAGTTTAATTCTAAAAACATTTTTAAATGGGATACACCCCAACTTAAGCAGTGTAGTGATTAGTAGAAATATAAGCACCATTAGAGAGGCTTTTAGCGTTCTTCAAGAGACAGGTTTGCTAATACAATTTGATAAAAGACAAAACAATTATAAAAGAAATAATTATAGAAATTTTTCAAATAGAAATTCTTTGTCTCACAATTTTGGCAATTTCAATAATAACCAGTATATGCCAAATTCCAATAATTTTCAATTTGGACAAAATCAGCCGAGAGAATTTCGTAACAATTCTAACCAAAATGACAATTATCAACAATTTAGCTTTGGACAAAGTAGGCAAAATAATTCACAACAATCTAGAAGATATAATTCAGTCCAAAGGAGACAAAACCCCCAAACCGATGGAAATAGATCACTTTCAAGAACAAGCAAATTTTCGGTTGCCAGCCCAAAACAATCGTTACCGATAATAGAAGTGACCATAAAAAATTCCAAAATTAAATGTCTTATTGACACAGGGTCTACAACATCATTATTGAAATATAATGTGTTAAAAGATTATGAATGCATTGAGCTTGATAAACCAATACACTTTAGCACCATTAAGGAAAATTTTTTCCTAAATAAAGAGTTAGTCACCCCAACCCCAAACGAATTCAATGAAAAAAGTTATATACATTGAAACTAACCAACATAAAAAATAAAAACTTTGATGCAATAATAGGACAAAAATATTTTAAAACCTATTAAAGCAATAATTAACTTAGAAAAGGAGTATGTAGAAATAAACGGCAATAAAATTAAATTTATAAACTCATGCCCTTACAATTACGAAGATATTAATATACTTACAGAATGTAAAGAGAATTTGCTAGATATTTTATCAAATAGTGACATGAATGAAGAAGAAAAGCAAAAATTAGAATACATTCTAAAAGCAAATAGCGATTTATTTTTCCAAGAAGGTAAAAACCTTTCTCATATTCATGAAATTCAGCATGAAATAGTTACAAAAACAAGTAGACCAACTTATAATAAAATTTATAGATATCCCCAAATTCATGAAGAAGAAATTATTAGACAGATGAACGAGATGTTGCGCCAAGGTATAATTAAAGAAAGTAATTCCCCGTACAACTCGCCTCTTTGGATTGTACCGAAAAAGCAAGACAATTCAATGAAGAAAAAATGGAGAATAGTTATTGACTACAGGAAGCTAAACGAAGTCACTATAGATGACAAATTTTCAATACCCCATATAGAAACAATACTCAGCAAACTTGGAAGAGCTCAGTATTTTACAACATTAGATCTTGCAAAAGGCTTTCATCAAGTATTAATAAAAGAAGAAGATAGACCAAAAACAGCTTTCTCTACACCCCAAGGACACTTTGAATTTATAAGAATGCCGTTCGGACTAAAGAATGCACCAGCAACTTTCCAACGTTTAATGAATTCAGTTCTTAGGGAATATATCAACAAGATATGTGTAGTTTATTTAGACGACATCTTAATTTTTAGTTCAAGTATTGAAGAACATACCCAAAATATCACCAAAATATTTTCAGCATTAAGAAAACATAATTTAAAGATTCAGGTAGATAAATGCAAATTTTTCGCGAAAACAACTGAATTTCTAGGTCACACTTTAACAACAGAAGGGATACAACCAAATTTAAGCAAAATCGAAAACATACAAAAACTAAAGTTGCCTACTACATCAAAGCAAATTAAATCATTCCTAGGTATAACAGGTTATTATAGAAAATTTGTAAGAGATTACGCTAAAGTAGCACATGGTTTAACAAAATATTTAAAAAAGGATATTAAAATAAACACTCGCGATCCTCAGTACATATCATCCTTTGAAAAACTTAAAATCTATTAGTAAGCCCACCAATATTGAAATATCCAGACTTTAACAAAAATTTGGCATTTCAACTGATGCAAGTGACTTTGCAATTGGCGCAGTATTAACCCAGGACAGTCATCCTATAAGCTATGCTAGTCGAACACTTAACAAACACGAAAGAAGTTATTCCACTACAGAAAAAGAACTACTAGCTATTGTCTGGGCAGTGACATATTATAGACCATACATTTATGGCAGAGCATTCGATCTCTTAACCGATCACCAACCACTTAAGTGGCTCCAAATAAAAAACAAGGGAAAAGACATTAACCCAAGATTGCAAAGATGGTTAATTAAACTAGGTGAATACAATATTAATATAAATTACGTGAAAGGAAAGGAAAATAACGTAGCCGATTTTCTAAGTAGAATAGATAGTAACACAGGCGAGATTCATTCATTGGAAGAAGACAACATAAGCACAAATGCTACAATCCACTCTCAAGAGGAGGAACTAAATGATCATTTTCCAATTTTACACACTATTGTAAATCGCTTCAATACACAAATCATTTTAACAAACAAGAAAATTATGGAATTTGAAGAACTAGGCAACACGAAGAAAATTTTTATTAGCGCAGAAGATATAAAAAATAATAATTTCATAGATCTTTGTCGTAAGCACATAAATAGTGGAAAAGTAGGTATTTTTTCTTATTTAACCGATAATCAGTACAATATAGTTCAGCAAAAGCTTATTCAAATATTTAATAGACATGTAAAGTTTTTTAGATGTGAATTCCATGCTAAAGATATGAAAAATGAAGAACAAGTTTATAAACAAATTGCTCAATATCATAAAAATGAAACAGGCCATGCAGGTATTAACGAAAATTATGAAAAATTGAAAAAACTAATATACTGGAAAAATTTGAAAGTTTTGATTCAAAAATATATAAATAATTGCGACGTTTGCAATAGAGCAAAATATGATAGAAAACCTTTAAAACCAAAATTTCAATTAACGAAAACACCATCAGATATAAATGAAATAGTTCACGCGGATATATACATAAATAAAAAATGTTACTTCCTTACTTTTATAGACAAATTTGCGAAATTTGCTATGGCATTTCAGCTAGAAGATAGAAACAGTATAACTATTATAGAAAAGCTTAGATTATTCTTTTCTATCAAAGGTAGACCCAGAATGTTAATATTAGATAATGAATTCAACTTAATTAACATAATAGATTTTTTTAGGAAAGAAGAAATAGAAGTTCATTTTACAAAACCAAACAGTCATACTGGGAATTCAGATATCGAAAGATTTCATAATACTCTATCCGAAAGAATTAGAGTCCTAGAAATTGAAAAACCAAGCCTTTCGACAGCGGAAAAAGTATTCTCAAAGCATAGAATGGTATAACAAATCTTATCATTCTACAATTAAAGCCACACCTCTTGAGGGTTATAAATGGAAAAACTGATAAGAATTGATTAAAGACACTATTCAGAAGACTAAAGAAAATGCATAGGAAAACTAAATAGAAATAGAGAAGAGTTTAATAACACTCAAAAAGAAGGTTACGTAAAAATTATAAAGCAGTTCGGCACAAATACGAACCAAGGTATAGAAAATTACCATTAGATAATATTCACCTGACAAAGTATTAAACGTCCAAACAAATTTTTAGGTCAAATACATCTTCAAAATAACATTGATGATAGCAATTGTAATAATTAGCAATGCAGCCAAACTGGAAGTACATGAAATACATACCGACAATGGATACGCACAAATTATCACCAACACTAAACAGATTATTTAGAAATACATCATCTGACCTCGTAATTCACATAATTGACCCTCATGCGAAATTCTTTTACATACTAAATAATATAACAAAAATCACGCAAAACATATTCACATTTACATTACTACACCCTATCTAATGAAATTGAAATCTTGAGAGGTAAAATCAAAACATTAATCCCAAGAAAAGAAGTTAGTAGAAAAAAGAGAGGGTTAATTAACGGTATAGGTTCTGTACATAAATTTCTATTTGGAACGATGGATGATGGAGATAGAATAGATATTGAAAATCACCTTAAGAAAGTAGATGAAAATTTACATAATTCATTCAATTACAGCTCTCGACCACCAAATAAAAATTAATAATTTCTTTTCGAACACGTTTACAAAATTAAAACAAATTATTGAAGACGAAAGAAATAATTCTTTAGTGTATCAAGAGAGAACAGACAAAATATTGATTCTTCATGAACAAACAATAAAGATAAACATTCTCAAAGACGCAGTAAACCAGATTCAGGAAAACATTATTTCAGCAAAAAATGGTATTTTTCACCCAAGCATTTTAACAAATGAAGAAATTTATAATTACAACATAGACCTCAACAAACTTCAATATATAAAATTATGCGCCTTGGAATATAAAGAAAATTTGTTAATGTTCGTAGTCAAAATCCCAAAAGAATTTCAATCGGTACAATTAAAAACTATTATTCCTATACCAAACACAGCAGGTAAAGAAATAACAGCAGAAATCGAAAATGTTTTTGAATACAAAAATGTCACTTATAAATTCAGAAGAAGCTAAAACACTCAATGAACTACAAATTTCTAAACATTGCATCTACTTATTAAATTGTGAACTTATCAAAAATAGCATTACAGAAATTTTACAAATTGATGAAGAAACTATTTTAATAAAAAATGCAAATGGCATAGAACTAAACCAGAACTGCGACAACAGAAAAATTAAGTTGAAAAACACTACATTGATTCATTATAATAACTGCACTATTAAGACCCTATACCAAACATTCTCAAATACTAAAATTTCATACAATCAGAGATTCTATTATCCAAACTATGATACTCACAATTTCACTAACAAAATTACAATTAACGACCTTGTATTTAAAAACGAAGAAAATTTAAAAGAAATTAATGAATTAAAATATCACAAAAATATCTCTCATATTGGAATATCAATTTTAAGTATTATTGTGATTATAATAATAATTTTAATATCTTGTAAAATTAAAAAAATGAAAAACAATACTATTCAAACTCAGGAGAAGTTTTCCATTAAGGGAGGGAGGGAGTTATGTGTACACTATCATCCCAACCAGACACCACACAACAAAATACTATAAATTGGACAAAAATAAAAGATTAAAGAAAAACAAGTAAACATTACAAAAATATAAGATAACAAGTAGAGATAAAGAACATAATGCAAATGTATACAAACATGTTTTTGGTCCTTATGTTTGACTATAATGATAACTCCAAACATTATCGGGTAAACCCCACAGTCATGTTTGTTTGCATTCAATAGAAAATAAGATTACATTTTACAAATATTGTATTCATAATGCAAATGCATACAAACATGTTTTGGTCCTTATGTTTGACTATAATGATAACCCAAACATTATCGGGTAAACCCCACAGTCATGTTTGTTTGCATTCAATAGAAAATAAGATTACATTTTACAAATATTGTATTTCATAAGAAAATAAACAAAACAAAGAAATAGATTAAGAAAATTGTAATCACTTTAGTAGTTATATAAGCAGAACATAACTTGAAACATCAGAGAATAAAATATAATGTCATAGAAACAACATCATTGGCATTTTTATTCCTCCGCTCGAACAAACCTAAAACTCGTTCACCTAACTCTTCAGAGCCTAAAAATATATCTGAACCATTAGAGCAAGACATTGAAGGACCAAGCTCATCAAAAATGATGCTGATTTTAAAGGTATGTCTAATGAGCCAAAACGCTTTTCCCAAAATGAGTTGAATGATCTTGTAAGAGATGTAAATCTTTTTAAACAAGCTTCAGAATTGTTAGCATCAAGACTAAAGAAAAAAACTTGCTTTCCTCGGATACTAAAATAAGTTTTTATCGTGAAAGAGATGCAGAATTGTTATAGTAAAACAATTGTTTGCTTTTATTTCGTTTGTTAGCGGTTATTTACAATTTCTTATTATATCGGTTTGGTATACCGGTTGTTTATTTAATATCTTTTCTGTATTATCGGTTTGTAAAGGATAATAACTCCACGCCTGGCTCAGATGTGAACAGAATGGGTACTCCTTAGCCCTGGAATTAGGAATATGACATTAGAAGGATTTTGAGAGAGAGTGGCGTGAATGGAGAACGGCTTCGACTCGTAGTAGAGGATTCTATATAATTAACTAATACTTTGAATAGCTGATTCCCATTGATCAACAATGTGAGGAGCGCTTATGTAGATGCGAATATGATTCGACTTTTTGGATCATTTTATTATGAGTAATATTTATGGGCGTATGCACTAATTTGGCAAGTAGTAGCCCGCCAACGCTATAGGATTTTTTTTTCGAAAATTGTTTTTGTTTTTGTCATTATTGGCGAAAGCCATCCTGCGGAGCCGAAAAGTAGCATATACTATATTTGAGTTTTTAATATTATTAGATCGAATTCTGACTTTGGTTTTTCTACCTTTATGTGGGGTATTGGAAAATTGTGGCTCTATTAGTTGTCGTACGACGTACCGGCCGTTACTTTATCGAGTAGTTGTGGCTTTAGAGAAGTCCTCACAATACTGATCTTCTTTAGTTTTGTTTGATTCCTTAACTTTTGAAATTTCCTTAATTGTGAATTAAGGTATTTGTCCTCAACTTGAGTTGGTATGGTAGTAAGTGGTTCTGTAACTAATCCACTTTGTATTTCGCTGTGCAGCGTTGAAGCTTTTTGTGCCTTTGAGCAACAGGATGTCTCTTGGCAATTTTTAGAATTGTTTGTTTCGGGATTTGCTTTTGCAATTAAACCCGTGCTTCTTTTTGTATAAGCGCCTCTTTGGGGTGAGATAGGATATCTGCTGTAATGAAGCATTGAATTGTGTCTTTTGTGAAAATATAAGCAATTAAATTTGATTTTGCAAGTTTTAAGATTGTGTGTATGGGGCAAGCAGTTTGTACAGAGTCTTTTTGATCTGACAAAGTTGTTCCTTTCGCTAATGTTTAATTTTTTAAACTTCACACAAGTTTTAAGCTTATGCCATCTTTGTTCGGATGTACACGATTGTGTTTTGTTAAAAATTCTGTTTGATTTGTTTTTGCTTCTAGCTTGGGGTCACTTCAAGCTTATATTGAGATCGGGTTGAATTTTTTTTTGTTCTGACTATGTTTTCTTCTATTCTTTCCGCAATTTCATATTGGGTGGTCAGAAAATCTTTCATTTGTCGCCACGTTGGCATTTCTTTCGTGATGAGAGCGATTGCTTCATAGACGTAACGATTTTTCTGGTAATGCGGTTGTGGAAATGTTTACCAGAATTGGGTCCCAGCTGTCGTTTGGAATATTTTTTCGTGTCGATAGAATCGACTAACAATTTGAAACAGTGGATTCTAGTTTGGTGAATTCTACACTTGTTTCTTTCTTAATTTTTGGCAAGTTCATTAGTGTCATTACTTTTTTATCGACCAGTATTCTTTCGTTTTCGTATCTTGCTTTTAGAACTTTCCAAGCCAAAATGAAATTATCGTCATTAAGAGCGAACTGTATTATTATTATTCGTGCTTGACCTTTAGTATTGTATCTGAGGTGATACAATTTTTGCTCTTGTGATAATTTAGGATGGTTTATGTACATACAGGGCCGTGAACATGTCCCGGAAGAACGGCCATTCTTCATAACATCCGTAAAATGTTTCTGTTTGACATGCGGTCACCTCGAGGTGGATGCCTGAACTTGCCTCTTGATATTGTTGCATTTGTGGCAGCTCTACTCTCAGATATGGAGTAGGTGCAATTGCTTTTAATAGCTTTAATTGATCGGAATCATAGCTTTCGTTTCATATTGGTCTAGGCAGTTTTCGTATATTGTATAAGCCGATGATTTAAAATTGTGTGGTAGATCTGAATCGTCAGAATCTACGACGGCATCATGACCCATTTGGAGGCGAATCCAAAATTTTTTAAGATTTTGACCTTTTATTTCTAATAACGTTTCAAAGTTTTCGTTAATCGGTGAGGAGGCAAATCTAGTGCAGTACCTTAGTACAAGTAAACTGTCACTTTCTGAAATAAATTGAGCAACCTGTTTTGAGCGTGTAGCTCCAGGTGTATTTTGATTTTTGTTACTGTTCATTATTTTTACTGTATGGTAAAATATCTGTCTATATGAATTAAATCTTTCTCAGTGTAAACCGAATACTCCTTTAAATGAATGAGAGTTCGTATTAAACGGATTCTTTATTTTGTATTATTGCTGTTTCTTATTTACTTGCAATTGAAATATTTTCTTTACAAATATTTTATCATAAAAATATGTTTTCTTTATTTATTCCGATTGTAATTTGTAACTTCTTTATGTAATTATTAAGAACCTCAATTTAATTAATTTATATTTCATATGACCGAATGTTTTGTATTTAGGTACACCCTAATACGTGGACTTCTATGTACATACGTACATACATATGTAGGTACTTAGTTTTTTGCAATTGAGAGCTCGTTGGAGAGAACAATTCGTTGTTAGTATTATGTTTATGTTCATAAGCAATTGAGAGCTCGCTAGGAGATGAATTCGCTTTTTGTAAGCAACCCTGCTTGTTTATGTTCGCACTAGGAAGAGAGCACGAAAACGAAATTGAAACAAGTAAGGAAGGGCGGGTGTCACCGAACATTTTATACTCTCGCATGGTAAAGTGATAATCGAGATTTCATAATACGTCATTTACATATTTTTCAAATACCGTATTTTTGTAAAGTTTTATTCCGCTATCATCATTGGTTCCTAATGTATATATTATACAGAGAAGGCATCAGATGGAATTCAAAATAGCTTTATATTGGAAGAAGGCGTGGGTGTGAACCGATTTCACCCATATTTCGTACATGTCATCAGGGTGTTAAGAAAATATTATATACTGAATTTCATTGAAATCGGTCTAGTAGCTCCTGAGATATGGTTCTTGGTCCATAAGTGGGCGGCGCCACGCCCATTTTAAATTTTTAAAAAAAGGCTGGGTGCAGCTTCCTTCTGCCACTTCTTCCGTAAAATTTAGTGTTTCTGACGTTTTTTGTTAGTCGGTTAACGCACTTTTAGTGATTTTGAACATAACCTTTGTATGGGTATCCGATTTCTTCCATTTTTGAACTGTATATGGAAATGCCTGAAGAAAACGACTCTGTAGAGTTTGGTTGACATAGCTATAGTAGTTTCCGAGATACGTACAAAAAACTTAGTAGGGGGCGGGGCCACGCCCACTTTTCAAAAAAATTACGTCCAAATATGCCCCTCCCTAATGTGATCCTTTGTGCCAAATTTCACTTTAATATCTTAATTTATGGCTTAGTTATGACACTTTATAGGTTTTCGGTTTCCGCCATTTTGTGGGCGTGGCAGTGGGCCGATTTTGCCCATCTTCGAACTTAACCTTCTTATGGAGCCAAGGAATACGTGTACCAAGTTTCATCATGATATCTCAATTTTTACTCAAGTTACAGCTTGCACGGACGGACGGACAGACAGACATCCGGATTTCGACTCTACTCGTCGCCCTGATCACTTTGGTATATATAACCCTATATCTGACTCTTTTAGTTTTAGGACTTACAAACAACCGTTATGTGAACAAAACTATAATAAGGTAAATGCTCCTAATTACGGCATATTAAGGTAGATTGATGAATATACGCATATTACAGTGAATCAAAAGTTAGACGGAATGAAGAATTATAAACAAATCATAAATAAAGCTTTTATTCTTCATATTAACTTTTCAAATGATAGAATTTTTGTACCGTTTTTTTGTTATTAATGCTTTTCTGAAACACTCAATTGGCCCCTATTCCGTTCTAAAATTTTGTCAAAATCCTAATTCCGTGCTAAAGTGATCCTTATTCCGTGCTACATTAGAAAAGGTTCTTATTTCAACTATTCCTAGTAATTTGTTAGTAAAACTTACACAGTTTATACGTGGAACACAACGAAACATTTTTATTCACATAAATCACATAGAAAATTACTTAGTTAGATAAAATAAAATAACTTCAAATATTTTAATGACATTATTTGTCAGCTATGCATTTGATGCGATGTATAAACATAAAATAATAAGTATTTAGTTAGTAAAACTGTATACATTCAATTACTTGTACGTGAAATAAAATAATTTCAATTACATTAATGTACATAAAGTCAGTTCTATATTAAATTTTAGTTTATTACATATCAGGTATGGAAAATACTCCTCTCTTATTTATAGGCTGAGGTAAATTAATTTTTTTAACTACTTCACCGGCGTCGTATTCTAAAATATCTTCTTTTCCTGGCCAATGCCAGTTAGATCCACTCATTGTCATGGTTTTGATTTGAAACTTTTCTGGATTCCCATTAGTAACTTTTAACACCTGCTCAGGAAATTTCTCGCCTTCATACCTTACTACAACATAGTCTCCTGGATTAAAACTATTATTAATGTTCCGTTTTGCTTTCACATTTGAACCTTGCTTTTCTTTCTTTTTTAAAATTATCTTTTCTTTCTTAATTTTTTTTCTTCATCCAAGCGTCGCTGATACTCAATGTATTCAGAAGCAGTGACGACAGTTGGGGTTAATTTTTTCTTGACAAATTTTTTGTTCGGGTTCACTGGTTGGGGCTGTGGCCAGAAAAGAGCATTTTTGAAAGGCGTTGGAAATTCAGATTTTTTTATTTCTATTGCATTAACTGTGCTTTTTGGTGGAGTTCTCGAATTAATATTAACCACGTCTACATTGTCATTCGCCTCCCTGGGGGCAACTGAGGTCTTGGTGGATGGTTGACAGTTGTTGGGATATCTTCGAAGTTAATGGCTTGAGCTACTGGGCAAGGTATACTGTCCAATATATGTACTACTTCACGCTGCTTGGACTTCACGGCTCAAGATGGAGTTGAGCTGCTCAAATTATGTTTGTTAACTAATTATTCATTGAAATCTATGAAATCAATACTCATGATTTCGATATCCAATAAACAGTCGTTGTTAGTTAAAATACTCGTAATATTAAGATCGGAAATAGAAATACTTGCACTGCAGCTGCTTGTTTGCTCATTCTTAACACTTCTCCAAAAGTAGAATAAGTTTTCGTCTTTAACATCACCCTTCCAAGTTCCGCTGCACTCAATAAACAGTTTAAGCTTTTCAGCCGGCAACCTTTTCTCAAAACTTTGTAAAAATTCTTCGGAATTATTTTTAATTTAGTTCCTTAACCAAGTTAGTAACGCAGTTTACAAGTTGATATTTTGTTACTGGAAAGCCTATTTCCGCCAGATAACAAACCCATTTGACAATAAAACTTTCTTCGTCTGTCGTTAGCATAGCTGGAGATCCTGGGCAGCCTTTTGAATACTTGTATTTAATTTTGTCCAGTAGAGTTTGCTTCGGAGCACGATATACCTTTGAAGCCTTGTAACATGTCATCCGATTGCTTTTATTGCTTCAAGAGCTAAATTTAATGATTCCTGTGTATATTTTGGCATGATGGCGGCACTCAAATTTCTGTTAAAATGAATTGAAACGTAATTAGAAACACACCGTTCCCAACTGCGGCCTATAGAACGGAATTAGGCACAAAATTAAAAACTGAAGCCTATTTTCGTGCTACATGTTTTTATAAATATTAAGCAGGGAGTTCCCGAAATATTTGATGTAAACTGTTTTGTAACTAATTTAAATTCCACCAATGAAGAATCATCGCAAATAAAGTCTTGTTAATCCAATAACATAGCTTTAGAAAAAGTAAGCCTCTGAATTGTGTTTACTTATTTTAAGCTCATTTATGAAATTTCATACGCAAAAATAAGCTTTTTCCTCAAAAACGATAGGACGGAAATTGATCTTTAAACAATTTATTGAGTTTACTTTAAGCTAAGAATTTAAATATATATTAAAACTCAATTTTCAACCCCAAAACAAAGTAAAACGAAATATGATATATGTTCCTAATTCCGTTTCATAGCACGTAGATCGGTACAGGTGAAATTTCAATGTACCAAATTCCGTTCTAACTTTGCATTTAACATTTTTATGAGTTTATTATATAAAATTCATATTAAAACATATATTTCGGTAAAAAATGCTATAATGTACAAATATTTTATTATATATATATATATGCACTTACCCAATTATAATATCAGTCTTAAACAATTTTTACACAACTCTTAGCACTTTTCACAACAAAACTTGTTAATTATCACCACCGGCTAGGCAACTGCTTCCAGCCAACTAACATATGTGAATTTAATATGAAATAAAATGATTTATGGTTTGACATTTTTCAAATGTAAAGTTGAATATATTTTTGACAATTTAAAATAACTGTCCTTTGAATGATAGGTAGCATTGACTTATTTTGTTTATTTAAAAAACTTGTAAACGAAATAGCACGGGATTAGGTATTAGGCCGTAATTGGGCACACTTACGTTACTCTCGTTAGCAACATTGTTGCGAGAGTATAAAAAGATGTACACTTTCCAACTTAATACTTTAATTAGTTTTTCTTATTGTTAAATTGTTGTGTTTGGATACACAAAAGTAAGCATGTAAGGCTATCACTTAAATGTATATACTATATATACATACATATACCTGTATATATATTTGGAAATATATGTATATTTGTTTTATATTGGCATTTCGATCTTTTCTGGAAATCATAATATAAACTCTTACCGTTTGGTACCAGTTTGTTATTTTAACCACACGTATTTTTTATTACAGGTTCTATGTATGATTATATAAAACTGTCATTTCAGGCACACATACATACATGCAAGTTAACGGCAGCAGCCACACGGACATCTAATGATAAATATAAACAAATTGTATCTTCTCACAGCATTACTGCTTGGTCAGCAGAATACTTTAATTAATAAGAAATCAATACATCACTTGTTTTGATAAGCAAGCATAATTCAATATTCCATTATTTGTTTTGATAATGGAATAATTGGAAATTCAATGCTCTGGCATTTCATCACTTAATGTAATGCCAAAGCATCTTTAGTAATAAGCGTAGAATTGTTAGAATATAAATATAAGTGCTTTTACTAATAAAGTTAGTGGATAATCGGCAGGCGTATTGATAGATCATCTTGATGATCGAAGCGCACCTTATATTATCGCACTCAAACCAACACTTGTGTTTTATTTCTACCGCGCGTAGCGGAACGGAATACATTTTTTTAATACTTCCCACGCAAGGGAAGTTAATTGGCGCCCAACGTTAAGGGCACGTGTTCGTAACAGTCGCAATTGATGAACACCGGTGCCGGAACCATTAAAAGTACAATAAACCTCGTGCGAGAGGTAGTACGATTTAAAATTAAAAAAAAAAAAAAACAAACAAGTATCCCAAAAATAGGGAGAAAAGTAAAAAAAAAAAAAAAAAAGATTTAAAATAAAACACTACAACAGCAAATGTGATAAAGTGATTTCCAAGTTTGAATTGAAGAAAAAAAACTGAAAGTGAACATTTATGAACATTTGTGAAAATTTCAAAGAAATAAAAGAAAGTGTGTGGATCCATAAGACATCCACATAAAAAACGCTGAAAGCCCATCATAAAAACAAAACAATCAAAAAATTTCTGTAAATCAGAAATTTCGCCAAAAACATCTTATTTCATCTAAACCTCACACACGGCCGCCAACGACGACCATCGCATAACCAACCGCCAAAATTCTACTCAAAAAGCAACAGCAGCAGCAATGGCAACAATACCCGCAACATCAGCAACAGCAACGGTAACAACAGCAGCAATAGCAGCAACAACATAAAATTAGTTGTAAGTACGACCTATATTTATTAATTAAATGAGAAATAAACCCAATTATATTAAGTATAAAAATTGTTTACTGTGAGTATTATATCGGGTGATTTTTTTGAGGTTAGGATTTTCATGCATTAGTATTTGACAGATCACGTGGGATTTCGGACATGGTGTCAAAGAGAAAGATGCTCAGTATGCTTTGACATTTCATCATGAATAGACTTACTAACGAGCAACGCTTGCAAATCATTGAATTTTATTACCAAAATCAGTGTTCGGTTCGAAATGTGTTTCGCGCTTTACGTCCGATTTATGGTCTACATAATCGACCAAGTGAGCAAACAATTAATGCGATTGTGACCAAGTTTCGCACTCAGTTTACTTTATTGGACATTAAACCAACCACACGAATGCGTACAGTGCGTACAGAAGAGAATATTGCGTCTGTTTCTGAGAGTGTGGCTGAAGACCGTGAAATGTCGATTCGTCGCCGTTCGCAGCAATTGGGTTTGTGTTATTCGACCACATGGAAGATTTTACGCAAAGATCTTGGTGTAAAACCGTACAGCTCGTGCAAGAACTGAAGCCGAACGATTGCCACAACGTCGAATTTTCAGTGAATGGGCCCTAGAAAAGTTGGCAGAAAATCCGCTTTTTTCGCAAATTTTGTTCAGCGATGAGGCTCATTTCTGGTTGAATGGCTACGGGCCATAAAAGCAAAATTGCCGCATTTGGGGTGAAGAGCAACCAGAAGCCGTTCAAGAACTGCCCATGCATCCCGAAAATGCACTGTTTGGTGTGGTTTGTACGCTGGTGGAATCATTGACCGTATTTTTTCAAAGATGCTGTTGACGCAACGTTACGGTGAATGGCGATCGCTATCGTTCGATGCTAACAAACTTTTTGTTGCCAAAAATGAAGAACTGAACTTGGTTGACATGTGGTTTCAACAAGATGGCGCTACATGCCACACAGCTCGCGATTCTATGGCCATTTTGAGGGAAAACTTCGGAGAACAATTCATCTCAAGAAATGGACCCGTAAGTTGGCCACCAAGATCATGCGATTTAACGCCTTTAGACTATTTTTGTGGGGCTACGTCAAGTCTAAAGTCTACAGAAATAAGCCAGCAACTATTCCAGCTTTGGAAGACAACATTTCCGAAGAAATTCGGGCTATTCCGGCCGAAATGCTCGAAAAAGTTGCCCCAAAATTGGACTTTCCTGAATGGACCACCTAAGACGCAGCCGCGGTCAACATTTAAATGAAATTATCTTCAAAAAGTAAATGTCATGAACCAATCTAACGTTTCAAATAAAGAACCGATGAGATTTTGCAAATTTTATGCGTTTTTTTTTAAAAAAAAGTTATCAAGCTCTTAAAAAATCACCCGATAAAAGTAATAATCATGCCATTCACAACCGTCCGTGTTTAAAAATAAAATAAAAATTGTACATCAAATATATACAAATTATATTAAATTAAATCTTAAAAATTTTAAATGAAGGCTCGACCAGCCAAATAATAAAATATTTTTAAAAACCGCGATTCACCACCGCAAGGGCGACCCTCCGGTTTATAACAAAAAATCAATTCTGCGATTCTGAACTCCAGACCCTCCAGAATAAAAGAGTATCCTTTCCTAGAAATGATCAAAAATAAAAAGTATAATATAAAAAAGGACAAAATGACAGACGCTTTACCAACTGACTTGGACTATAATTAAATAGACAGAATAGTCAGAAATCTTGAAGAATTTGTAGAAGTGAATAGAATTAATAAAAAAGAAAAGGATTTAAATAAAGATCTTAAAATTAAATGTATAGAAAAAGTTTTCCAATATATAGGAAAAAATAAGAAGGCCACACTTGAGGATTATTATAATCAGGAGACAATTAAAATTAAAATAAATTTAAAAAAATAATTGTTTTAAATGGGAAGTAATATAAGTGCTTCAAAATACGAAAGGTTGCATTATTGCGATTACTGTAAAGGCAACCATAAATTTGAAAATTGTCCATATTTAAAGGAAAAGAAAAGGAAAAAATTAATTAATCAAAAATGGCTTTAAGTACCGAAAATGAGACCTTAGTTGCAATACTAATTGCCGCAACGAACGCATCACTTAGATTAGAAATATCTGAAATGCGCAGGCAAATAGAAGACTTAACGAAGTCTACAACAATAACCGACTACAAACCTGAAGTAATAAATTCAGAGATTCGCTGTGACGAATCCCTAGAAGTAGTAAAGTCTTTACCAGAATTTGGGGGAAAACAGAATAAATATGTTAGCTGGAGGGAATCGGCTAACAATGCAATGAGTTTATATGTAAGGTATTTTGCTGCATTGACTATATTAATAAATAAAATTACTCACGAAGCTAATGATATTTTGTCCAACCACGGAACAGTTTTAAATATTGATGCTATTTTAGCACGATTAGATTTCGCTTACGCCGATAAGCGACCAGCTCATATAATTGAGCAAGAGATGAGTATTCTGCGTCAAGGCAATTACTCCATAATCGAATGTTATAATAAGGTTAATGAGAAATTAACCTTGCTAATAAACAAAACCATAATGACTTAAGGGTCAGATAGTGCCATAACTAAAGAATTTAATGCCAAAAATAGGCGGGATGCCTTACGCACATTTATAACGGGACAAAACGGAAACTTAGTAATGCTTTGGCAAAGACACAAGAATTCGAATCTAACAATTTGCGAGCGTCCTTCGCACACAATTTGGAAAAAGTCAAAACTATTCAAGTTCTAATAACAATAACAGGCAGCGCACTTTTATTAACAACAGATTCAATAACAGTACTTTCAATAATAATTTACGGTTCCCACAAGTCCAGCCACAAAGGAATTACAACCAAAGAATGGGTTATCAGAATAACCAACCACGACCTACACCAATGGATGTCGATTCAAGCATCCATACACGCAACCATATGTTGCAAAAGCCAACAACTTTTAACCAAACCAATTTAGATAAAATACCTCATGGAAGTACACAACAGAATGTGCAGCCACCGACTAAGACACAGCGCATTAATAATATTAAGGAGGATAATTTTTTAGGCCAAAATTAACTCTGCCATATATTTTTCTAAATGACAGGGTTACTGGTCAAAATTTTAAAATATTAATAGATACGGTAGCAACTAGTTGCTATATTAAATCAGGAATATACAAAAATAAAAATAAATTGGATATACAAAAAAGAGTAAAAACTATTAATGGATTTTCGATAATACGTTATTATCACATTATTGCATTATTCGGTAAAAAACAAATATTCTACGAAATCGAAATTAATAGGATACTATTAAAAGGATACAAATTTTTGAAGGACATTAATGCGATGATTAACTTGGAAAAAAGAAGCTAATAATAAATAATGAAAAAGAGGATGCGAATATGAGCATCAGAAAAGCAAGGATAATTTAAAGATCGTTAAGGAGGACGAGATTACTTTGGAAGCAAAGACTTCTAAAGCGCCAGCCGACGGAAATACCGGCAAACATAAAAAAATAAATACTGTGGAGCAGGAAAGCTCTACAACGCCAGCTGAAGATTTATACCAGTAGAGTAGAAGTAATAATTTTGCAAAAAATATTGTGGAACGAAAAAGTTTTACAACGCCAGCCGATGCTAATACCGGCAAATTAAATAAAAAATATATTGTGGAACAAAAAAGTTCTACACCGCCAGCCGAAGATTTTACCGGCAATATTATACTAAAAAAATTTATTTTGGGACAAAAAGGTCCTAAAACGCCAGCCGAAGTTCTTACCGGCAAAATGAAACAAAAAAAGAATGGTGAAAAACCAAATAAAAATACAACATTTTGATTACTTGGGACAAGAAAATTCTAGGACGCCAGTGGAAGACAATGCCGACAATAAAATCAAAAAATATACTTCAAAAAAAGGAGGTACTAATATTTTAAAAATAAATAATTTCAATATTACCGATGAAAATAATTTCGAAGAAATAACTGATCTTCAAACACATGTAAAAGAAAAAAATTCTCAAATGTATTCAGGCAATGATACAAGCTTCCCATTTCATCCTGTAGAAATAATTTATGAAAACATAATAAGATAAAGAAATAAGCTGAATCTCAGATATAAAAAAAGGTTGAAAAAGAGGATTTAAGAAATTAGGTTAAAATGAATCAGAGAAATAGAATAGTGCACAAGGATAATATAAAGTCCTAAACGAATACTTATTTACTTTTTCAGAAAATGATGACAATAATAATTTTAATATTGCTAACAATAGCAAAAGCAGACTTTGTGGACTACACAAGAGATTACGTATTATTAGAAGACAGAGATGTAGCCTTGTATAATGACTACGGAAATATTTTTCACATCACTAATTTAACATACTTTAGAGAACTTATTAGTTCAGACACAAATTATTATAATAAAAAATTCAGATATAAAAATTTTGAACAAAATAATGAACAAGACAAATCATATATTAATGATTTAGATACAGAACCAGAAATAGAACTTATAGAAACTTTATTAGAACAACCACAAATTAAAGATACTAGATATAGGAGAGGAATAAATGAAATAGGTACACTATGGAAGTGGATAGCAGGAACACCAGACCATGACGACCTAGTGTTAGTAAATAATAAATTAAACGAATTAATTGAAAATAATAATAAACCATACACAACAAATTCTAAAATTTTTGGAATTATTAACCAATTAACTGAAACAATTAATAATATTAATGAAAACTCAAATATTAAAATTCTAACGAAACGGAAAAATCAATTCCTAATAACTGAATTACAAAATATGATTAATACAATAGCTATAGGAAAAATGGGAATTTTAAACCCGACAATTTTAAATTTAGACGAGATTAAAAGTATAATTAAAAATGAACATGGACGATTGACAATAGCTGATTTAATAGATATTTCAAATTTTAAAATAGTAGAGAATAAAGATGTAATAGTAGTATAATATATGTATATTAAATACCCAAAAATTATATATGATTGTAAATATTATGAAGTAAGAGCAAGGAGGATGGAGTCATGTGTAGAAGTTCACGCAAGTGAGGAAAGTTCTCTGATCGCCATTCATTTGGGAGTGGCCAGAAACGATTCTTTTACACATGGCTCAAGCAGCTCACTACTTCCGGTCTTTGACCAAGTATCCTCTGCGTAGCCTAAGAACATCCGTTCGAAAGCGAGCTAATGTGAGAAGGCGAATCATCCCCTACATAGAAGTGTGCGCTGGGTTTGGGACCCGCCACGTAAAAACCAGTACCAATGAAAAGGAAAAACAGCCTCGGATGAGAGACCCCCCTTTTGATGACGACCATGGCAAAAGAAATAAGGACTACGATTTGCGGGCATGCACCTGGAATGTCCGGACCCTTAATTGGGAAAGTGCCGCTGCCCAGCTGGTTGATGTCCTCGTCAGAGTGAGGGCTGACATCACCGCCGTCCCAGAAATGCAATGGACGAGACAAGCACAGAGACGAGTAGGTCCGATGTGTCATTTACTACAATGACCATATAAAGGAGCGCAAGTTTGGTGTTGGATACGTGGTGGGAGAGAGACTCCGTCGTCGAGTACTATCATTCACTCCGGTGAATGAACGTCTAGCCACGATCCGCATCAAAGCGAGGTTCTTCAACATATCGCTGAATTGCGCCCACGCCCCGTCGGAAGAGAAGGACGATGTGACCAAAGATGTCTTTTATGAGTGCTTGGAGCGCACTTATGAGAGCTGCCCCCGCCACGATGTCAAAATCGTGCTTGGCGACTTTAACGCCAGGGTGGGTAAAGAAGGTATCTTTGGCACTACGGTCGGTACATTCAGCCTCCACCACGAAACATCTCCAAATGGATTGAGGCTGATCGACTTCGCCGGGGCCCGAAATATGGTTATCTGTAGTACTATATACCAACCAGATCGATCATGTTGTGATAGACGGAAGACACGTCTCCAGTGTTTTAGATGTGCGTGCGCTCCGAGGTCCTAACATCGACTCGGACCAATTGTTGCAGCCAAGATTCGCACCCGCCTCTGTGCAGCAAAAAACGCACTTCAACAAACACAAGGAAGATTCGACGTCGAGAAGCTGCAATCACAACAGACAGCCGAAGGATTTTCTACTCGGCTTGCACTCCTGCTCTCTGAGAGCACTCGTCAACAACTCGGTATAAGGGAACTGTGGGACGGCAAACTCCTTACGTACAGCTGCAACCGAAACCATTGGTTTTGGGAAAGTGCAAAAGAACAGCTGGTACGACGAGGAGTGCCGTGTCGCAGCGGAGAGAAAACAGGCTCCCTACCTCGCAATGTTACGATCGACCACTACACGTGCAGGATGGGAAAGATACCGAGAGTTGAAGAGGGAAGCGAGACGCATTTGTAGACAGAAGAAGAAAGAGGTCGAAATGCGTGAGTACGAAGAGCTTGATAAGCTAATGCTCGAAAATTCTACGAAAAAATGCGGCGGCTTACAGAAGGTTTCAAGACCGGATCAACCGGATCATACTCTTGAGGTACCCCCAAAGGTGATCAGTCACTGATGCCAAGAGCATACTTAAATTATGGAGGGAACACTTCTCCAGCCTGCTGAATGGCAGTGAACGCACAACACCAGGAGAAGGAGAACCCGATTCCCCAATCGATGACGATGGAGCAGACGTTCCATTACCCGACCATGAAGAAGTTCGAATAGCAGTTGCCCGCCTGACGAACAACAAAGCGGCAGGGGCCGACGGATTGCCGGTCGAGCTATTCAAACACTGCGGCGAAGAACTGATAAGGTGCATGTATCAGCTTCTTTGTAAAATATGGTCGGACGAAAGCATGCCCAATGATTGGAATTTAAATGTGCTATGCCCAATCCCTAAAAAAGGAGACCCCACAATCTGCGTCAACTACCGTGGGATTAGCCTCCTCAACATCGCATATAAGGTTCTATCGAGCGTATTGTGTGAAAGATTAAAGCCCACCGTCAACAAACTGATTGGACCTTATCAGTGTGGCTTCAGACCTGGAAAATCAACAACCGACCAGATATAAAGACCAGTGATAGAAGAATCGACACACACCACCTCTTTGTCGATTTCAAAGCTGTTTCGACAGCACGAAAAGTAGCTGCCCTTATGACGCGATGTCTGAATTTGGTATCCCCGCAAAACTAATACGGCTGTGTAAACTGACGTTGAGCAACACCAAAAGCTCCGTTAGGTTAGAGGGAAGGACCTCTCCGAGCCATTCGACACCAAACGAGGTTTCAGACATGGCAAGCCCCTATCGTGCGACTTCATCAACCTACTGTTGGAGAAAATAATTCGAGCTGCAGATCTTAATCGAGCAGGTACAATCGTTTATAAGAGTATACAGCTGCTGGTGTATGCTCATGATATTGATATTATCGGCCTCAACAACCGCGCCGTTAGTTCTGTTTTCCCCAGGCTGGACAGGGAAGCACAGAAAATGGGTCTGGCAGTGAACGAGGCAAAACGAAATATCTCCTGTCATCAAACAAACAGTCGTCGCACTCGCGAATTGGCTCCCACGTCACTGTTGACTGTCATAACTTTGAAATCGTAGATAATTTCGTCTATCTTGGAACCAGTGTAAAAACCACCAACAATGTAGGCAATCGAGAAGTAAAATCGTCTCTCGACGAACAAAAACCAAATCCTATAAGTCACTCATAATTCCCGTCCTGCTATATGGTGCAGATGCATGGACAATGACAACAACTCACCAGCTCTGAAAGCAGTACCCGGCGCGGGAAACAGAGGAAGACGAAGACCTCCACTCCGTTGGAAGGACCAGCTGGAGGAGGACCATGCTTCGCTAGGAATATTAAATTGGCGCCACGTAGCCAAAAGAACAAACGACTGGTGCGCTGTTGTTAACTCGGCTATAATCGCGTAAGCGGTGTCTACGCCAATAAAGAAGAAGAATTTATTTTGGGAAATGCCAGTTTATTTTTCAAAATATTCACTACTTATTTCATTTTGGAAACCTTTTTCAAATTTTCTTTGCTAAAAAATATCTCATTGTCTTTGATTTTACCCAATTAAAATGAGATTTGTTGTGCCGTTTGTTCGTTATAGTTTTCAATATCATTGCTGTTCATGGTCACTTCTGGGCTTAATTTTCTATACCAAGTTATGTATAGTTTGGTATGTTTTTTACCAAACATAATAAGGGATAATGATTACTGTTTTGTGCTATTCCACTGAATTTAGCTAAGAAAAGAATATTTACGTTAAAAGAATAACACTTTTCTCAGGTCGACAGCTATTACGTGCATCTGACTAATGTAGTCCAATGCAGCAATATACTGATTCGTGATTAGCAATATGCGTTTAATTAATATCAACAAAAAATATTTAAAATATTTAATATGTACCGAAAAATGGAACAAAAACTTAGTTTATACATTCTTACCACTGTCAAGATATCCGTTACATATTCTGTTCGACGACGGTGTTTTACTCTCGACTAATGAAACGCTATCTATATTTTTTTGTTTTGCTGTTTGCTTTTTCTGAATTTCAGTTAAACGTTTTGGCATTTTGCTACGAGCGTATATTAAGGGTGAGAAACTGCTGTTTTAAAAAGCCATGAAAACGATTTACATTTGGGGTTGTCCAATTGATTTACTACAATCACAAAGTAAACAAGTATGTGGCGGAGTTAGTTGATAAATTTTCTATATCACGAACGAACGGACCACCGAGAAAATAATGATTAAAAATCCTCAAATAAACTACTACCCAGGAGCTTAAGCTAAAAAAGTGACTTCATTGTGTCACACTAACATGCAGGCATTCTTAAGCGTAAGACACATCAAAAGTTGCTGGGAAGACACCATTACTTTCTCTGGTCAATGAAAAACAAACGCTTACAAAACACTGTATCTCCAAAAGAGCAAAAAAATATGGTTGCCATACTCGAAAAGTGGCACTAGATTACATTGAAATATAACCTATCAAAGATGAAACCTTGCACCACCTACAATATGAATTCAATTCTCAGGGGGTCATAGCAAATATTGAAATAGCTATGTATATTACTACGTATGTTCATTATTTTAAAATTCTTAATTTATTCTTCAAAATCTATATCGTCCCCCTCGAAGTAATCCCTCTTGGCGACAGCACTTGTGCTAACATTTTTTCTAATCCCCCAAACGGTTGTTATAGACAATTTCCGGAATAGCCTTCAAACGGAGCGATCTTTTAAGTTTTCTAAATAGCCAGAAGTCTTCTTCTTTACTAGGGTAGAAAGCGCTTACGCAGTTATAGTAGAGTTACCAACAGCGGGACAGTCGTTTGTTCTTTTCGCTGCTTGGCGCGAATTGGATATTCCAAGCGAAGCCAGGTCCTTCTTAACCTGGTCCCTAAAACAAACTGAAGGTCTTCCCCTGCTTCCCCGGGGCGTTCTGCGTCGAATACTTTCAGAATCGGAATGTTTTGCTTTATTCTGAACTATGTCAATGTCGTCGTATCTCATACAGCTAAACGTTCTATCGAATGCGATACTCCCTATTGCCAATGCGCAAAGGACCATAAATCTTCCATAGAACATTTCTCTCGAAAACTCGTAATGTCGACTCATCACATGTTGTCATCGTCAACAATTCTGCACCAAAAAGCAGGATGCGAATAATGAGTGACTTGTAGAGCTTTGATTTCGTTCGTTGAGAGAAGACTTTATTTCTCAATTACTTACTTAGTCCGAGGTAACATCATTTGGTAAGAGATATTATAGAAAATGGTACCTTCTCTGTTTAGTTCCGCAGCTCGAATTATTTTCTCCAGAAGTAAGTTGAAGAAGTCTTACGAAAGGGAGTTGCCTTGTCTGAACGTCAGTTTACACAGTTGTATTAAATTCGCGGGGATTCCAAATTCAGACGTCGCGGCATAAAGGCAGCTCCTTTTCGCACTGTCGAAAGCATCTCTGAAATCGAGGAAGAGGTGGTGCGTCGGTCTAAAGCCACACTGATAAGGTCAAATCAGTTTGTTGACGGTGGGCTTTAATCTTTCACACAATACGCTCGATAGAAACTTATACGCGATGTTGAGGAGGCTAATTCCACGGTAGTTGGCGCAAATTGTGGGGTCTCCTTTTTTGTGGATTGGGCAGAGCACACTTAAATTCCAATAGTTGGGCATGCTTTCGTTTGACCATATTATACAAAGAAGCTGATGCATGCTCCTATTCAGTTCTTCGCCGCCTTGTTGGAATAGCTCGGCCCGCAATCCATCTGCCTCCGCCGGTTTGCTGTCCTTCAAACCGTCTTCATGGTCGCGCAGTGGAATGTCTGCTCCATCGTTATCGATTGGCGATTCGGGATCGTCATCTCCTGATGTTTTCACTGCCATTCAGCAGGCTGGAGGAGTGATCCCTCCATAACTTTAGTATGTTCTGGATATCGGTTGCTAGTTCACCACTGAGGGTTCTACAAGAGTATGCTCTGGTCTTGAAACCTTGTGTAAGCCGCCGCACTTTTTCATAGAATTTTCGAGTATTACCCCAGACGGCTAGCTCATCAAGCTCTTCGTACTCACGCATTTCGGCCTCTTTTTTTTTCTGTCTGCAAATGCGTATCACTTCCCTCTTCAACTTTCGGTATCTATTCTATCCCGCACGTGTTGTGGTCGACCGTAACGTTGCGAGTTAGGCAGCCTGTTTTCTCTCCGCTGCGACACGGCACTCCTCGTCGTACCAGCTGTTCTTTTGCACTTTCCCAAAACCAATGGTTTCGGTTGCAGCTGTACGTAAGGAGTTTGCCGTCCCACAATTCCCTTATACCGAGTTGTTGACGAGTGCTCTCAGAGAGCAGGAGTGCAAGCCGAGTAGAGAAACGTTCGGCTGTCTGTTGTGATTGCACCTTCTCGACGTCGAACCTTCCTTGTGTTTGTTGAAGTGTGCTTTTTGCTGCGCAGAGGCGGGTGCAAATCTTGGCTGCAACAAGATAGTGGTCCGAGTCGATGTTAGGACCTCGGAGCGTGCGCACTTCTAGAACACTGGAGACGTGTCTTCCATCTATCACAACATGATCGGTCTGGTTTTTGGCTTTTCGATCCGGAGACAGCCAGGTAGCTTGATGTATTTTCTTGTTCTGGAATCTAGTACCACAGATAACCATATTTCGAGCGCCGGCGATGTCGATCAGCCTCAACCCATTTGAAGAAGTTTCGTCGTGGAGGCTGAGTTTACCGACCGTAGTGCCAAATATACCTTCTTTGCCCACCCTGGCGTTAAAGTGCGCTCCTTTATATGGCCACTGTAGTAAATGCCACAAGGACCTACTTGTCTCAGTCCTTGCCCCGTCCATAGCATTTCTTGGACGGCGGTGATGTCAGCCCTCACTCTGACGAGGACATCAACTAGCTGGGCAGCGGCACCTTCCCAATTAAGGGACCGGACATACCAGGTGCATTCCCTAATATCGTGGTCCTTATTTCGTTTGCCATGGTCGTCATCAAAAGGGGGATTTCTCATCCGGGGCTGTTGTTAATTTTTCATTGGTAGAGTTTTTTACGTGGCGGGTCCCAAACCCAGCGCACAACCATATGTAGGGGATGTTTCGCCTTCTCGCTTTAGCTCGCCTTCGAACTGATGTTCTTAGGTTACCTAGAGGATACTTGGTGAGAGACCGGAACTCGTGAGCTGCTTTATCCATGTGTAAACGAATCATTTCTGGCCACTCCCAAGTGAATGGCGAACAGAGAATTTTCCTCACTTGCGTGAACTTCTGCACATGACTCCATCCTCCAATCGTCCAATCGTATCGTCTATATACCTTTCTGTTTTTAACACTTGTGTTGCCAAGGAAATTCTGAGTTTGCGTCTTCTGCCAGTTCGTGGAGTGTACGAATGGCTAGGTATGGGGCACAGTTTACGCCAAAAACAAAAGCCAAAGGTAACTGTTTTCAATTTAAAGTCGCGTAGTGGACTATTGGGAGATTTTCGGAAAAAAGTTCGCTGGAAATCTTAATGATCTTTATGTACGATTATTTGTTGCTACATTTTTTCGTCATCCCCATTGAAAACGTATTTGTATATACGCCAATTTAATATAAGGAATATTAAATCAGGTTGGAGTGTGGGTACCGAGAATAGAATATCATTTAGGGAATTCCCCGAGCTGGAAGGTCTTGAGGCATTGAAGAGAACTCTAACTTTTGGTGTTTTTTTGTATGACTTCACTGCTGCATGATGGGGCAAGTAGAGAGAGTAGTATTTGCCTTTTATGATTTTTTTGCATGGGTAATTGGGTATATTTTATTTGAGTTTTGAACAACTCTTCCGCCCATTCCCGCAATTCTGTACTTGGCTTGTTTCGTTGGTAGTTTTAGCTTACTTTGTACCCTAGACACCTAGGTCTATTAAAGCTCGCAGTTTGAAGAGTTCTCCTCAGAGAACTATCTCCACGATGGAGATAACTGCTGAGGGTAGTAGTACCCCTAAATTGATTTTGTGTTTAGGGAGTTGCGGTTGCAACTGAACCCGTGGCTCTTTTTGAGAAAGCGCTACTTGGGGTGTGCTGGTAAAGTTATTGAAGTCCAACATTGAATGATGCCGCTTGTGGCAATATACGCAATCGAGTTTGCTTTCTCAATTATTAAGATTATGCGCACGTGATAAACAATTTGTACATAGTCTTTTTGTTCTGATAAAATTGTTTCCATTTTTAATATTTAATTTTTTATGCGTTTCGCTAGATTTCTGCTTATGCCCTCCTTTACACAGTTCGCAGGACGTATGTTTATTTTGTTCGAATGAGAACGATTGACTCTCAAAACAGCTTCTATTTAAATTGTTGTTGTTCCTTGCTTGGAGTGTAATGAAACTTCGATTTAGGTCGTGTTGAACGTTTTTAATTCTGAACATTTTTTTATCTACCCTTTCCGCAATTTCATATTGGGTAGTTAAGAAATCTTTCATTTGTTGCCACGTTGGGCATTTTTTTCGTGATGACTGGGATTGCTCCCACAAAAGCAACGATTTTTCTGGTAATGCCCCGGAGCATATGTTTATGGGGTTCCAATTGTCTGTGGGAATATTCTATGTTGATAGAACCGACAAACAACTTGAAACAGTGGATTGAAGTTTTATGAACTCTTTGTTCATAACCTCCATATTTCTGTATCGCATGTTGGCACTTTAAGGTGAATACCTGAACTCGCCTCTTGGCATTGAATTTGTGGCAGCTCCACTCTCGGATGGGGAGTAGGTGCAATTGCTTTAATAAATTTCAATTGATTGGAGATCATAGCTTTTGTTTCTGCGTACTGGTCTAAGCAGTTTTCATATTTGGCGTAAGCCTAGGATTTAAAATTTTCAGGTAGATCGGATTCGTCAGATTCTATGATTGCGTCATACGCAGCTTGGAGACGTGTTCAGAAATTGCCTAGATTTTCTTTTTTGATTTCTAATACCGATTCAGGATTGTCTTAAATCGGTGAAGACGAAAGTCGAGTGTAGTATCGAATTAGACTGCTACTCTCAGAAAGGAAATTAGTATATGAAAAAGTTTTCAGCTTGTTTTGCTTTGTAGGACCTTGTTTTGAGGGTGTAGTTTCTGCAGGTGTAGATGGGCTCTTTTCTTCAGACATCCTTTTTTCCACTTTTAGATATTTTGTTGATTTAGATTCCTTAGATTCTCCGTTTATTTAGTTACTATAAGAGGTGAAAATACGAGAAAATGCATATTTCGTTATCCTTATTCCCGGTTCTTATTTAGTTGGCCTATTAATTTTGTTCTTGTTTTCTTTATACAAGTATTCTTGTGTATACGAGCGATAGTGGAAAAAGAAAAGAAGGTTAATAAGCTTTGTATATGAGTCTGCTCGATATATGCATGTTTATGTGCATACGTAATATGCTTAAATTTTTTTGTTTGTAATCCTGCTTGCTTGTTCTTTAACAAGATCAAGGGGTATGGCTGGAGAGGTGCCGATTTATCTTTTTAAGTTATGTATGTATGTGTGAAAAATTCAAATGCCAATGCGTATGTACAAGTATGTGTTTTTTTTGCAAATTGTAATTTTGTTTTTTTTTGTTTTGACCTTTTACTCTTTTTTTTTACCTCATTTTTAATAAATTAAACTTTCGTAATTCCTATTTACCGCTCCGGTTAGTTTTTCTAAATTTTTAAATTACTTCCCGAAAGTTTAAAGAGTTTTAATTTAAATGTAGTATATACCGGCATAGGCAAATTGTATGCTCTATATACATATGTATTTTATTTTACAGTACGAATGACGCGGGAAAAGAAAATTGGTGAGGTACATGTATACACTTTAAGTACACATGGAAACTTTTGTAAATTTTTGAAATTTGATCGTTATTATTTATATATATTAGGATGTTTTTTTTAACTATTAATTTTTTTGGTTTTTGCCTTATACTCTTTTTTTGTTTACTTAATTTTTAATAAATTAAATTTTCGTAATTCCTATTTACCGCTCCGTTTAGTTTTTCTAAATTTTTAAATTAATTCTCGAAAGTTTAAAGAGTTTTAATTTATATGTAGTATATACCGGCATAGGTCCTGAATAGTTTTTGAATGGCAGCGTTCTAAACAGCGACCGCTCAGAGGTGCAAACATATATAAGTGAAATTTAAACGCATTTTTCTCGAAACGACATTTTTCAAAATTGCTGACATCATAACTTAACGAGAAATTGACCGATCGACTTCAAATTAAAACTGGGTAAAGTTGAACACATTTGCTATACAATGGACTACGATATCAATTTGGCATTAAAAAACGACCATTTTCTTAATTTTTGATATTGAATTTTTATTCAAAGATCGTAGTTCATTGTATACAAAATACATTTAAGTTAAATAAACATTTTGAGTTTTTTTGTTTCAGTTACTCATTTGACCGGAATCATGCCAGCAGTTGAGTCACTTTTTTTCGGCACTCCCCAGACTGCACATAACTCCGTTATTTTTCAATATTTTAGTAAAAACAAAAATTTTTAATATAGCTAAAAATATACTTTATTACGTCCATAGAACGTCGAAACATTCAATCTAACACTTTCCTTTAAAAAAATTCACGAATATCGCCTAATTTTTCATGCGTCACACTGGTATAGCCCCTTAAATAATCAGGATAACGAGAAAAGTTGAAATCCAAATGACTGTCTGTCTATCCATCCGTCCGTGCAAGCTGTAACTTGAGTAAAAATTGAGATATCGGTATGGGGGTTTTTTAGTACCAAAAAATTACGAGTTCGTAGATGGGCGTAATCGGACTAATGCCACACCTACAAACCGCCATTAAACGAAAACCTATAGAGAGCTATAATAAAGCACTAAATTAGGATATAAGACTATTATTTGACACAGGGGATAGCAGTAGAAAGGGGCACCTGTGGGAAAAAAATTTTAAAAAGTGGATGTGACCTTCATTGAATACATCTCCTAAACTATTAAAGCTACAGCAACCAAATTTGCTTAGTGTGAAAGTGTGAAAATTTATGAATTTGAAAGATAACCCCACTCACTCCCCATATAACGGTACGGTTAAAAACTACTAAAATCGCAATAAATCAAGGCCAAAGAGAATATTTCAACCCAGAGAACACAGCCAGCAGAAACACCGCCAGCAACAAAATTGACATTGACGAGTTTTTTCTCAACTTGCGTCAGTGATCCGCTTGCGAGAAAATTGTTCTATTTAGAAATGCTGATTTGCTTAGTGTGAGAGTGTGAAAATTTATGAATTTGAAAGATAACCCCACTCACTCCCCATATAACGGTACGGTTAAAAACTACTAAAATTCCAATAAATCAAGGCCAAAGAGAATATTTCAACCCAGAGAACACAGCCAGTAGAAACACCGCCAGCAACAAAATTGACACTGACGAGTTTTTTCTCAACATGCGTCAGTGATCCGCTTGCGAGAAAATTGTTCTATTCAGAAATGCTGATTTTATACATGGAATGCATCTTCGGACAAATGGTTACGTAAAAAGAGTAATATAAATTCAACTTTCTTTTCATTTCAAATTTACGCAGGACAACGCCTGCCTAATATACATGGTCGATATACAACAACAAATAAATTCATTTCTGAGCAATACCCCTTGCAGCATGCAAGCAGTATTGCTTGCAAAATATTATTTCACAAACAACTCGTACATATACAAGAACTGTCGCAAAAGAAACAGAACTTTTTAAATATAACTGTTTCTGGTGGCGCCACCTGTTGGTGGGTATATGAAATAAAAAGTTTGATCTCTTGTTGACATTTCGTAAAAATTTTAAGACAATTGGGTAATACAATCGATGTTATCGATCAAAAAGTGACATCAGCCTTGCGTCATCGGTCGTAAAATGCAAAGAGCAAATATTAAATTTTGTTTTAAACTTGGGAAAACGTTTACTGAAACATTTCAAATGATGAAAAAAGTTTATGGTGATCATTGCCTATCTCGTAGTAATGAGCATGAGTGGTTTAAGTGATTCCAAGAATGTCGTGAGGACCTCTGTGACGATCAGAAGTCGGTCGTCTTCAGAAGTCAAAAATAAAGACAATGCTGATTAGTTTTTACGATTCCGAGGGTATTGTACACCGAGATTTCGTCCCACCTAACCAAATGATTAATGCTGTGTTTTACCTTGGTGTTATGAAGCGTCTTTTATCACGCATTCGTCGTGCTCGACCACAATACCGTGAGGCAGGGTCCTGGCGCCTGTTGCACGATAATGCGCCGTGTCATCGGTCGACGCTTGTCACTGATTTTTTAACAAAAAACTCCATATTAACTATTAATCACTCACCCTACTCACCCATCTACTGATCTGGCACCCTGTGATTTTTACCTATTTGGAAAACTTCATTTGCCCATGAAAGTACACCGGTTTCAGGACATTTCAGCTATCCAAAAGGCGACGACCGATATTCTCAAGAGCATTCCGAAAAATGACCTTAAACACTCATTTGAAATGCTAATTGACCGGGCTAAACGCTGTATCGAAGCACGAGGAAACTACTTTGAATAAAAAAATATAATTTTGAAAAATATTAATTTTTTGTGGTTTTTTTAACAGTCCTGTTTCTTTTGCGACAGACCTTGTATACGTAATAGTGCTTTAATCATACAAATCCAAGTATTAGGGTGTGCCTACGCACAACGTAAGGACATAAAACAAACAAAAAGCAAGGTGCGGTTGTTCAAATATCATTGAACATGCATACTTATCAGCAAAGCCGAAATACAATTAAAAATAAATATCTATTTTCAAACATACATACATAAACGTAGTCATGCATTTACATGCAATGCGCATCCAATAAAACTAAAAATGCATGGGGACACAAGTCATAAATTTACAGAAGAGATAACACACACAAATGTATTAAATTGTGCACTTGGAAGCAACCCCATGTCAAGCAGCAACAAATAATATGCTGCAATACATACAAACATACAGACATGCACATATATTTAGTTATTTAAGATAGTTTTAAAATTTGTATATAAGCAAGGAAAATACCCCCCACCAGTGGTAAGGAATGATAAATCTTTATTGAGTTCAGACAGCGGTTAATAATTAAACTACATCTTTTTAAAATAAAATACAAAATTTATATGTCCAACAAATACCAAACGGTATCAAGAAAATCCGTTTGATTCTTTCACTTTCTAATACAAAACTCAAGAGCAATTAATATAACCGGATAAAACTTTGCAATAATAAAGGCATTACTTTTATTGTATGCCATCTTATGACCAAAAATTATTAAAATCCAACAAAAGCTGTTCGAGTCCTAGGTATACTTGATTCTTGATCGAAAATATCGGTCAATGTGTGAGATATTAATTAAAACTCAGTTATAATCCTTTCGTATGGGTTAAATCGGGCCAATCCTATAGCCCCCATATATCTTGCGTAGTTGTGTCACTGCGATGTTTTTTGTTCGTTTCTGCACTCATCACAATATATTTTTAATATAAATAAATATTATTTCTCTTAATATAATTATTTTTTCGTTCGCTATCCTTTTTGTTGAGTGGGTTGATGTAGAAGTGTGGTGAGTTGTGTTGGTGTTGCGCTATGTTGCGATGTATGAGTACGGTGCCATCAGATGTGGTATATTATGCAGTGTTTTCTTAGGGTGCTCCAGTTTTTCTCGGCTAGAGTTGGGGGAGGCTTAACTCATTTAAACAACTGTGGTATTATCGTTAGGATTAGTATAACTGACTAACACTTGCGTGACGAGTTTCAAGCACCATACCCTTCACTTTTCAATATTTTAATTAGTTCAAATTCATCAAGCTGAACGAGCCAACGGTCTTTAACGATTTCTCGACCGTCTTTGAAGGCTTTTTACCACTCGTAGGCTTATGTTGTTGATAAAAGTGAATCACCAGAGGAGGATGGAGTCATGTGTAAAAGTTTACTCAAGTGAGAAAAGTTCTTTGATCCAAATTCACTTGGGGGTGGCCAGAAATTATTCTTTTACATATAGCTCAAGCAGCACTGGACTCCCGGTATCTGGGCAGCCAAAGAATATACAATTAAAAGTGAGCCAAAGTGAAAAGGCGAACCCTCCTATTTAGGGTTGTTCGCTGCGTTGGGGAACTGCCACGTAATAAACGCCCCCAATGAAAAGTTCAAACAGCCTCGGTTGAGTGAACCCCCTTTTGATGACGACCATGGCAAACGCATTAGGGATTACGATTTGAGGGCATGCACCTCGAATGTCCGGTCCCTTAATTGAGAAGATGTGACTGCCCAGCTCCGTCAGGATCGGGAAGGACCTCTCCAAGCCGTTTGATATCAAACGAGGTTTCAAAAAAGGCGACTCCTTTTATTAAATTATAAAAAAGAAAGCTGTCTCTAAACATGTCTACACATATTTGTACTTTACATATCCACACATATCCCTGGTTGGGACAAAATGATGATTGCCTATAGAAAGTGCCGACGGCAAAACGAAATTCTATGCCTGTTCGATTCCCACATGAATTCTTTGCATGAATTATCTAAGAAAATAGTATATATCAAAGTATTTTTCGACTGGTACTTTTTAACTCAGAATGTATATAAATTTATATAAAAAAAAATACAAAACCCAAAAAGTATAAAAAAATACATAAATCGCATGGCATAAATAGAATTCATTCCTCGGTTGGTCAACAATATTCCCTGATTGATCATGTTGACAAAGCTGTAATTCTACAGATTCGCTTTTGCTAAAGTCAAAACAATGTTAACATTTGACGGGGTGAATTCCATCGTTGTGACGTGAATTCCCCGGTTCAAATTTTACAAATGTTCACCTTCTTATTGTTTCATGTACTACATATATTCTGACTTATCCTTCTCTTGATTGAAAATTTCCTTGAACTTATATTTTTATAATTTTTTTATATGGTAGATAACGATCATAGTGAAAATTATTTGTTAATAATATTAATCGTAATGTTACAATGATTGATGTTGAGTGAATATTTCAAATGTAATGATAATGTTCATATACATACATACTATACATACTTATATGTAGGTAGTTTAACAGAGTTATATTTAAATGTTTTGTCATAATTGGGATAAGCTACATTATTTAATTCGATTTTAAAATTACTAAGAATTTTTAAATTGCTACTATTTAATGTTACATTTCATTCATCACAATTATTTATTTTATTTTTATGTTATTTATGATGTGTTAAAGGGTAACTCAAAGTTCGAGTTCTATTATATATCTATTTCTTCCTTTACATTTTTAACTCTTGGCCATACATTATTGTTGAGTATACAAATGTTTGTTTTTCTTAGCTTATTAGGATTATTGAAATATTCAAATGTATTATTATCATGACATACAATTTCTGATTTGTAAAAGTTAATTTCAAACTTATTATTGTCTGCAAGTGGTGATAGAAAATATCTTTTGACATTTACTTTTGTTTTAGGTACTTTTATTAAAAACAACATTTTGTTACATAATATTGCTATTTGCCGCAATGATATTGTTTTGGATATGTTTAATATTATACATTTATAGATGTAAAAGAGGAACCTTCTTAGACTAATCTATGCTATTAAATTTTTCTGCAATTGTTTGCCTGTCCACTTTTTAGTTAGTTTTCTCTTTGTTTCGTTGAGATTATAGTATTGTTAAAAGCTTCTTTTATATTACTCGTATAATTACTCTCATCTATTAAATTTATATAATTTTCTATTTCGGATCTGTATTCATCATCCATGGTACCAGCTATCCATTTGAGACCAGACTTTTTTATTTTTGTCTATCTGGAGAGTATTTAGTAGGGTGGGTCGATTCCGGACTTTTTTCGATTCGGGATTTCTAATAGTGCGGAAAAGTTGCCTTAGTACTTCCTGATTGCAATGCAACTTTTTGTTTTGAGATCGGATTGCATCTTCAACCCCAACTCCGGCCTTGAAATTCCGGAAATTCGCCTAAAATCGTGAAATTGTCTACCTAGCGCCTGAAATACGCATCTCATGGCAAAATGTATAAAACAAGTTATTTGTCACGTCATTTGCTACCGAAATGGTATACATATGTGATCATGGCTGTAGGACGAACCGTTCCTGAGATACGAGCGAAAATGCGGCGCGCCACAGCGCAAGGTGAAAATCGACTTGCGGCCACACTTCTTGACGTTGATTTCGCCGAGTGCTATCACTCACATTCATTCACCTACGCCAAAGGACACGTTTGGATAGGTCTCCACACAAATATTTTTTCATCGAGTTCCTTCACTCTTGTCGGTGATTTCGCCGAGTTCTATCACTTACATTCATTTCCCTGCGCCATACGACACGTTCGGACTGGTCTCCACATAAATATTTTTTCATCGAGCTCCTTCACTCTTGTCGTTGATTTCGCCGAGTGCTATCACTTATATTCTCTCAACAGAACACAGAACTCAAAATGTCTGTATCTAAATCTAAATTTAGACAGAAATGTCCTGTGTTTGGCATATATCCGTACAGTCTCTCTGAGTCCCAGTTACCTACTTACCAGGATGTTCTTTTGTGTTATCAGTTTGAAAGATTTCGTATAGGACGACTCCGAGGCGAGAACTATGAACCTAGGAGTAAAGAGGTTACAGAAATAGTTGCAAAAAAGGTTGAAAATACTTTCAAAAAGTCATCTATTCCGATAGTTTCACTCACCAGAGCTGTACAAATGCTCACCACATACCATAAGAAATTTCTGACTCTTAAACAAATATTTTTAAGGAACCCAATAGGTTTGAGCCCTAACAGAGATGACTTTGTCTCTTCTGCCGGAAAATTATTTGACATCGCTGCTTGTAAATGCATTTATTTTTCTTCTTGCACTTGCCCAAAGGAAAGGAAAGTTCCTATCAATGAACAACCATTTCTCTTGGACCAGAGAACCAGAAGAATTCGTCGCATTGGAAGTGTTGATCTACCTGAAACGAAAAAGATTACGAAGAAAAATAAACGTAAAGAAAATCTTTCAAAACGTAATTCAACATCAACACTTACCAGAAAAGTATCAGTTAGAACACGTGACCATTCAGATCAGCCAGACTCTCATACAGACGACAACAATGTAGGTGCGTCGCACATGGATTCTTCCAAAAACGATGCTGATGATGAATTTTCTCTTCCATCCTCTAAAACCAAACAAAATAAACTACATAGTACTAGAACACACTGCTTTAGCTGCCCAAAGGTTTGGAGTAAATGGTAGATCAGCGGCCTTGATTGTTTGATCTGCTTTTCTGGATGCCAAAAAAGCAGGTTTGATAACAGAGGATCAGGCTAGCTTTGTCACTGACAAATGCAAGATTAGTAGGGCATAAAAAAGTGTTGGAGTTAAGCTCCAAAACACCGAAAGTATTGACTCTGTATATGGGCTGTATTTTGACGGCCGCAAAGACAATACACGTACACAAGTCAGCGAATGTGAAAAGTACTATTTAGTCTAGTCCAAGCTTTATTTATTTCTGTTTTCTATGGTCGTTCAAAAAAAAATCTATATCCTTATTGAGTATAGTTTCGTAGTCTGTACTTAGTTCTTCATCGCTAATTTTATTTCGTTATCCGTTGTTGCTTTCATTTATGGGTTGGATTATTATCGCTAACGTTACCAGTGGTGTTATCATAAGAATTAGTTACCTGTTGGCTCCATTGACCCTGAAAATTTTATTTTTCTTCTAATCTTGCTTGGGTACATGTTTTCTGGTTTAAATTTTTTGTATCGAAGCTCATATTTATGCCTCAGTGCTTTATAAGTTTTTACATAACCTTCCTAATTGTTTTGTATGGCTTCCACCCAATTTTTTTTTTTTTTTGTTTCTAAGACTCTGTGTGTTAATAGTGTATTTTTTATTTTACCTTCTATAATATTAAAGGGATATTCTAAAAATATAAAAAAGATTGGGTTACATTATAACTTCTGACGTTCAGCGCCTTTTGTTAAATTTTATGATGGGATTCGCGAAAATTATTTAGGAGTTCTTGCTTTACTTCATTCAAATCGATTTTCAAGTACCCTAATAGTCTTAGCTGTTTCGCCTTGAATTCAAGATTTTGTGCTTCCATGATAATTTATGTTTTTCTCCTATAGAACTTAAGTATGTATTTAGTGCTTTTTGGCGGATGCGTTAAAATTCTTCTTTACACTTTTACCGGCTGGTTGACTTTTAGCTGTATTCGACATATTGTACATTGCCATAAAGTACCGGAAACAATTTTCATTAACACTTTTTAAGATGGTCTTCAGCTCCTTCAGCGAATTTTGTTTTATCTCTTGGATCGACTGAAAACGTATTCCACGGAGAGATATTTTCAAGTCGGGGAACAAAAAAAAATCAGACTGAGTCAAATCTGGTAAATACGGTGGATGATTGATGGTATTCATTTCGTTTTTGGCTTTAAATTCGGTCACAATTTTGTTTCGATGTAATTGTTTTTTTACTAATGTTACGGTCATATTCTCACGCAAACGCCTCAATACGGCTGAATAGAATTCCCTATTGATCGTCTGTCCCACCAGAACAAATTCATGATGCACCAAACTGTGCAGTTGAAAAGGTCGAAGGTCGTGCAGAACGGGGCAACGGTCTACAACGAATTCTCGACCGTCTTTGAAGCCGTTTTACAAATGGTAGGCTTGTGTTTTTGATAAAAGTAAATTACCGCCGGAGGAGGGAGTCATATGTTCTTTGATCCCCAATCACTTGGGAGGGGCCAGAAACGATTATTTTACATATAGCTCAAGCAGCTCCATTGTGAGCCAAAGTGAAAAGGACGGGACAAGGACTGAGTCGAGTAGGTCCTTGTGGCATTTAATATAGTGGCCATATAAAAAAGTGCAAATTCGGTGTGGGATTTGTGGTGGGAGAGAGACTCCGTCGCCGAGTCTTGTCATTCATCCGATGGTTGAACGTCTAGCCACAAAGCAAGGTTCTTCAACATATCGTTGATTTGCCCCCACGCCCCGTCAGAAAGGTAGGCAAGCAAGGTATCTTTGGCACAACAGCCGGGACATTTAACCTCCATGAGAAAACGTCCCCAAATGAGTTGAGCCTGATCGACTTCGCCGGGGCCCGAAAAATTGTTATCTGTAGTACTACATAAGCTACCAGGCTGTCTCCGGATCGAAAATCCAACAACTAGATCGATCATTTTGTAATAGATGGAAGACTCGTTTCCAGTATATTAAACGTGCGTCGGCTCCGAGGTCCTAACATCGGCCTCTTTGTAGCAAAAACGCACGTGAACAAACGCAAGGAAGGTTCGATGTCGAGAAGCTGCAATCACAACAGACAACTGAACGGTTTTCTACTCGACTTGCACTCTTGCTCTCTGAGAGACCACGGTATGAGAGAAGAGTGGGACTTCATTTCACGCTCCTTACATACAGATGCAACCAAAACCATAGGTTTTCGGAAAATGCAAAAGAACAACTGGTACGATGAAGAGTGCCGGATGGAAACGATACCGAGAAATGAAGAGGGAAACGAGACGCATTTGCAGACAAAACAAGAGAGAGATGCCGAAATGCGTGATTATGAAGAGCTTGACAAACTAACCGACAGGAGTAATGTTCGCAAACTCTACGAGAGAATGCGGCGACTAACAGAAGGTTTCAAGACCGAAGCATACTCTTGTAGAATTCGCAAAGGGGTTGCCCAGAGCATACTAAAATTATGGAGGGATTACTTCTCCAGCCTGCTCAATGGCAGTGAAAGTACAACGCCGGAAGAAGTCGAACCTGATTCCCCAATCGATGGCGAGAAGTTCGAATAGCAATTACCTCTCTGAAGAACAACAAAATGGAGGAGACCAATGGAATGCCGGCTGAGCTATTCAAACACGGCAGCGATGAACTGATAAGAAGCATGCATCAACTTCTTTGTAGAATATGGTTGGACAAAAGCATGCTCGACGATTGGAAGTTAAGAATGTTCTGGCCAATTCATAAAAAGGGAGACCACGCGTTCTGCGTCAAATATCGTGGAATAAGTCTCCTCAACATCACTTATAAGGTTTTATCGGTTAAGTTTGGGTAAACGACTCTGCTCTTATTTAAAGTATTATTTCCAAAGTCGTGATGTTGGATGGTTATTTGGGTTATGTGTATTAAGGTCTGTAGGTCATACTATTAGACTAAATTTTTTCTAATCATCAGATCGGCTTCGTCGGCTATTTTATGTGTAATCATATGTAATAGAGCAAAGATCTAAGTACTTTCAGCTTCCCACTAGGATGTTGTTGAACGTTTTGGGCTTGTCCTTTTCCCAAGAGCCGCCTCCTTGTGTCGTACAAGCTTTTAGATTTATACACTTGCCTATTGTATCGGCTTTTTGCATTTGTTTATTTGTTACAAACTTTTTTTGTTTTATTCACTCACGTAAGCGTATTTTTACATTTTCGACCATTTACTATTCTCGTGCGCTGGTCCCTGCTCGAGCGGCAGTTAGTGACTTTTGTTATAGTTTATACAAAAAAAAAATATTTTATTGAATCCAAAATATGAATTAAATATTAAAAATTAATTATTCCTAACCCTAAGTTTAAGTTTGCCGCTTCAACCTGGATGGAATTCGCTGACATTGCGCTTCCCACAGTTTTGTACTGTACGTGTCGGAATTTCAGCGATTTAGTTTGGGTCAGAGTTAAGGTTTTCGAGATATTTGTTTCTAGAATCTAAAAATTGCAAAAGTAATGCACGCCATTTTAACACACTTTGTGCAAATTTCTTACTAATACGATTATATCTGTAATCTGCTCTCTTCTTCTCTATTCTCTCATTGCGTCTATTGTATACTTCAAACTGGTACAATAAGTTTTGTCGTTCGATAAGAGAAGGCGTTGCTACTAGCACAATTTTTTTTTTGTTTTGTTGTACACTCTTCATATGAACGTATGTGAAGTTTCATTTCAAGCTGTCAATTCATTCTTTCTTTACAAGCCATTTAGTGTCGCCGTGTCAGAGTATTTTTTTACAATGGAAAAAAATTAAATTATCGTGCGTTGATAAAATTCTTATTTTTGGAAGGTGTAGCAACAAAAGAAATTCACGAACGAATGTTAAATGTTATAATGATTATTCACCTACAATTAGAACAGTAGAAAAATGGGTTGCTGAATTTAAACGTGGTCGTACAAGCCTTGAAAACGATCCACGTGAAGGACGTCAAAAATGCGCATCAACACCAGAAATCATAGCCAAGATACAGGATATGGTTTTGGAAGATCGTCAAAATTTAGTAGAGGCTCTACACATCTCATTAGACTGTATGAACCATATTTTAAGTGAAATTTTGGGTTTTAGAAAGTTGTACAATGGGTGCCGCATTCGCTCACAATGGAACAAAAACACATTCGAATGCTACTTTCTCAGCAACATTTTGAGCGTTTTAAAAAGGATAAAGTGTATTATGTGAGCCGATTCTTCACTATGGATGAGATTTGGGTCTATCACCATGATCTTTAATCAAAACAAGAGGCTAAAGAGTGGTATGAACCTGGTTGTTCGGTTTCGAAACGAGTTAGTATCCGGAAATCGGCCAAAAAGGTTATGTTATCAGTTTTTTGTTATGCGAGAGGAATTTCGTTTGTGGATTACTTGCAAACAGGTAAAACAATTAATTCTGAATATTATTATAACTTTTTCGACCACTTTAAGAAAAAAATTCGTGAAAAAATACCCGGTTTGCAGAAGAAAAAAATCCTTTTTCATCAAGACAATGCACCGTGTCACAAGAACATTATGACAATGGCTAGAGTCCATGAACTAAAGTTCGAATTGTTGGAGCATCCGCCGTATTCACCAGATTGGCCCCCAGCGAATTCTATTTGTTTCCAGAACTCAAAAAATGTATGCGTGGGAAGCAGTTTTCATCAAATGAAGAGATCATAACGGCTGTTGAAGTGTATTTTGCAAATCTTCCGGACTTTCACTTCAGGGATTGGATCCACATAATGGAGGATCGTTGGAGCAAGTGTGTTAATGTTCAGGGAGATTATACTGAATAATAAAGTGTATTTTGAATCATAACATTGTGTTTTTCTTATCAAAGACAAAACTTATTGAACAACCTGGGCCCTAATTGCGGCACTCGTAAACGAGCGAAATTCATGTTTTTTTTGTTTTTGGATCGTTGTATTCGCTATCGATAACACATTTTCGAAATTTGAAATTTCCTCATTCGATAGAGTGTTCTCGTTTGTACGAAAGAATCTAGAATCTATTTGAGAAACGTTATAGTACAAATTAAAAAAAAAAAGTTTTGAATATATCAGTTTAAAATAATAGGAGGTAAAATGTAATTTATTTTTCTTTTATTGAGTTTATTTAACATGTATTATAATTATAATGATTTAAGGTGAAATGTAAACAAAATATATATGCGTCAAAAAAATTTGATGAGTGGTTTTATGCTACAGCATCAGAACTTAGCAAATAATATTTTGCCTAATTGTGGGCAAGACAAAGTTGCATCAAATAAGCTATGAGATGCATTGACACTTAAACTTAACGCTGCCGGTCCACAGATGAAAGATGCTACATTTTGGCGAAAAGTAAGATCAATACAAGTATATAATATTAATTAAAAAAATAAAATAATAGATGATTAAAATAATAATAAATACAAAAATAGGTATTTACTGAACAAAAGCACCATATAAAAAAGAAAATTTCATTCAACGAAGCCCGAAACAAAGGACTGGTGGCGGTCCGTACGAGAAAAGCTTTTAACTGTAGCAGAAGAGCAACTCTTCTAAGCTACAGGGATAGATGTTGCAGTAGAAGTAAAAATCTTGAGAAACTAATTGCTTTAAAGAAGAGATCGCTGCAAATAAAAGAAGAGGTACATAAAGCAGATATGCAAATAAAAGCCGTGGAGTTGCAGATTAAAACTCTTGAGCTTGACATTTTAAAGAGAAAAGTTCAGAAATAAATACCAATATATACGATATGTTCATTCCAAGTTCCTGTTTTTATTTAAAATATATTTATTAAAAAATATACATATGAATTCAGAAGTTGTTGGAACGTTTAATTCAATTATCACTAGATATACTAGCGATTGAAGTATACCTATTTATACCAAACCAGTCAAAAGGAAGTGTTTAATGGGGTTTCCAGTCTTTATTTACTTTTGAATACAAACAATATACATATGTACGGTAATATAAACTTTATAAAATTAATTATTTAGTTATAACTAGAAAAGTCATGATATCATTACCAAAAAAAATATTACACGTAGTAGGAATTTTAAATTAAAATACCGAAAATAGTAATTTTGACTGGTCTGGTATATCTAGTGTTATTATCTACAGACAGCATAATATGATCTCAAATTTTATGACAAATTTTAATTAATTGAGTCTCATTTCCCGTATCTATTTCTTTATTATTGTTTTCATTTACAAAATATCTGCACATACACTGCCGAACTTTGCCATCTTTTCAGGACTATACCGACAGATGATCTCGTAAACACATGTTAGGGTTCATTTTATTGAATGCAAAAACTAAATTTAGTAAATTTATATATAAACGTATATGAATATTTACGTTCAATTCCAATTCAAATACTTTTTTATTTTGTTTTGCTTCGTATTTCAATGTGTTCGAAAATGTCATTTAGAGCTACAACCGGGAAGTTAATTCATAAAATTTCTATTCGTTTCGTATCGAGTGCGACGATTCGCACACTCGACAATTTAACTTTGATACGATTATGATTACTTGCTCGCTCACGACTACCGCGATTCGGGCCCTGTTATTTTTTAATGATGTATCACATTTACGTACTCCCACAGATATTAAAATGTTGTACAAATGTACTAGTTTTGCCCACCTAATGAATATTTGTAGCTCTTAAAACTAATTGAGATCAATATAAAGTTATGTATGTATATATGTACATATAAATAAATAATTAATACGACAAGACGAGTTGAATTCCGAGTGATTACCCGTCCGTCGATGCAAGCGACAACTTGAACAAAAATTGTGATACCTTGAAGAAATTTCGTACACGTATTCACAGGCACACAAGGGGCATTGTTAACTAAAAATATTGGAAAAGTGGGTGTGTTCCTGCACCATAATAGGTTCAATAAACATGTCTCAGAAATATTAAATTTTAAACTCAAAATAGCATGAACGGGCTTCTTTTCATATATTTTTTTCATATTACCGTATGCAAACAAAACTATATATTGGGACAATGCTATCTCAAGGCTAAAATTGGCCATAATCGACCATGAGATGTTTTATTGAAATTTAGAAAGAGTATTTTCTCTATATCCTAAAGCAAAAATGAATTAAATCAAAAATACACCTAGCCCCTAAACGCGTAATAAAAAGATTTCAAACTTCCGGTTTCTTCACATAGCATTGCATATATATGTATTAAAATGCCGAAAATGGGTAAAATTGTTAAACGATTTAGTTCAGCTACCATATACTACAAATACTGATTTTCATTATTTTAGAGACAGGACTTTCAGACTTTATACAGCATATGTCGGTCGGACTATAATTGCGTGAAGCATGTTTACTAATATACTAGAGTAATGCCATACTTTCCACTAGACCAAATACACGACAACTAATGATTGTCATCAAACAAACAGAAATCGCATGCACGCCTTGGCTTCCATGTCACTGTTGACAGTCATAACTTCGAAGAAGTAGATAATACCAAAAACAGCATCTGCCTCGAAATACAACGTAGAATAACACTCGCTAACAGGTGTTACTTCGGATTTTACAGGCAATAGAGAAGTAAAGTCCTCTCTCGACGAACAAATTCTATAAGTCACTCATCATCCCCGGCAGCCTATATGGTGATCGGCACCAGACCATGAGAACATCTGATGAGTCGGCGTTACGAATCAAATGATGTGTGAATGTTTATGTAATATTAACTCTACCAAAGGGACTAAATTTATTATACTGAGCTAATGTGAAAAACGTCGACCAAACCATCGGAATTCATAATATAAAAGATATGAAGTTTAGCCCACGGTTCAGATAAATTAAATTTTAATTCAACTTTAAGCCTCCTAATTTTTTTTTTAAAGTTGTCCATTTAGTTTCGTTAAAATGTCATATTTGTACCATCTTTAACACACCTACAGCAAATATTATAAGAACTGCTACCTACAGTACGAAAAAAGATGAACTCGGAGAATAACTCCGCTAACTACACCTTATGACCAAAAATTGTTTAAATCCAAATAAAAACTGCTGCACACCAGTACCTATAATTGACTTTCGATTGAAATTATCGGTCAATATTTGAGGTTTATAATTGAAATTCAGGGATAATCCTTCTCTGACAATGGTATGTTTGTATGTCAAAAGTGGTTAGGTGGTCAATATACCTAATATACTATAAAGATTTTGGAACTTCCTGGTGACTTTATACAGTATATATCGACCAATGGTTGAGTTATCTCATTGAAACTTACGGAACGTGTTGTACTCATAACAGTGTACCTTTTCACCTAAAATAGATAAAATTGGGCGAAAAATTTACCATTCCTTCATATATATATACATATATATTCGGGATTTTCGAACATATGATAAGTTTTTTTGTACGTGGCATGTTAATAGTATATGGTACTGGAAAAAATAGATAAAATCATATCGATACTACCCCAACTCCCATTTACTACAAACATATTATGATTTTCGTTTTTCCAACAAACCTTATGTGTCTGTCAGTGTATGAGTTATACATACATACAATATACAAAATTGTTTGAATTTCAATCCTCCGGATGACGTTTTGCATCGTAAGGTGTTTCCCTGGCTTTGCTTCCTGCAAGTTGCAAGAGTATAAAATGTTCGATTGCACCCGAACTTAGCGCTTCCTTTTTTTTATATATAGAATAGTGAATGACTCTAACACGGTCTTGGCATTGCCAACTGATTTTATATGTAATCATATGTAATATGGCAAAGAACCTAGTACTTTCCTGACTCTATCGTACGCCTTAAAAATCGTGTCAGAAAGTTCTTCCTCCAGGGGATGAAATCGCATAGACGTCCTGAAAATTACGACATCAGGAATTTTATAAGGCTCGTTTATATTGTGTGCTTTTCCCTAACTTCCTATCATTTGGTCACTCAGTAGAAGCTTCCTTGTGTCGTACAAACTTTTTGATTTATACATTTGCCTTTTGGTGGCACCTCTTGGCTGTATTTGGTCACTTATTAACATGTTAAAATTTTTTTGGCACACTTCCATTCACCGAAATTTCTGGTCGTCAATGAGCACTTTTGGGGCCATTTTCGCGCATACCTTGCACTTGTTCAAGTGCTCCGTCACAATGCAATGAACCACAGATTTTCATGAATTTAACATGGAGGCAATTAAATGAATACTTATTCGACGGTGTCTGTGTTTGTCAAAGTCGCAGGCCTCCCAGCGCGGTCTTCATCAACCACCTCTTCCCGGCCCTCCTAAAAGGCCTGGTGCCACCGAAACACACCACTTCTTGCTAAAGCAACATCTGCGTAAGCCTGCTTGATCATATCAAACTATCTAACGTCTCTGTCGCCGATTTATCGAGTTTCTGCTCCAACGAACGCTGCACTTTCGGCTTGCATCACTTACGGAAACATGTCGCGAGAAAATGTTTGTCCTGACGTTAGCTAGGAACGCCTACCTCTACCGAAAACAGTCGGTGCATGCACGCTCCGAAGTACAGTCGCGGCGAAAGAAAATCAGTCCTATTACTTTCCGAACAAACCCTCTATATTTGTTTAATCAGGATGACGAGACGAGCTCAATTCGGTACTTACGGGTTTGAAGAATTTTGGTTCGATTTTGACAATTTTTAGTCATAAGGTGGCATACTTCAATCACACTATTCGTGGAAAATTCCGCTACATTAATCAAGTGGAATTTAAAAAAATGTTATAAGGGAAGTAGACGTGGTTGTGGTCCGATTTCTCATACCGTGACACAGGAATATGAAAGGAATATCACACACCAAATTTGCTTTAAATCGGTCAGGCAGGTTCCGAAATATGTGATTTCATCTAAAAGTTGACTATGCCAGTTCCATTGTCCAATTTTCACCCCGGTTCTTATAAAGCGCTCTCATACTATCTCAGGAGTAAAATTGTATGTCTCTGGCGTAGTTATTGATTTATCGCACATTTAATAGTATTTAACAGTACCGCTATATGGGGAGTAGACGTGGTTATCTTCCGATTTCACCCATTTTTGCGGCGTTGGTAGAGATGCTTAAGCGATTTGAATTGGGCGAATTCCGTTATTGTAGTTTGCGTGTCGGAGTCACTCCCATTTTTTCAATATGTTTAACACACAATCCAAGCCAAATTACAGTTCTACTCTATCTTAATTATGTGCTTAGTTATGGAACTTTATAGGTTTATCGCTTAATGGCGATTTGTGGGCAAGACGGTAATTTCCCTTTCGTAAGTACGTGTGTACAATCAAAGATTAAATACATTATTACTACAACGTTAATTCTTTTTATGTGTGTTTTGTACAGTGAACAATGCCAACAAAACGAAAAGGGGCTCATTTGATCCCTAATACAAGTAGATGTGGAAGCATGCGAAATAGAAGAGCCGAAAGAACCGGAGAACAAATCCAGCAACAAAATACTGGTGCTATACTTTTTTGCCTTGTTCCATTTTCAGGAATCATCGCTGTCCGCTGTTTTGTTGTGAATCTTGCTGAATTCGCCACCGTCCGTTTTTTCAGGATATGCTGTTGAGCCCCCAGTTAATTTTTACATAAAGTACAAATGAGCCAAAAGATTTACTTTTAAGATATTAAAATTCTGCAATAACCTTGATTCATTTTTTGCCAGACGCATCGTCAACGAGCTGGACGCTCTATTGAATGAGCGCAATGAAATGTTGAAAATATTCGAATAACACATGCACAAATAACAAAGCGATAATCACGTTATTGTCATTAACCTTGATAAAACACCAGCTGGAGGGCACATTCGTAGATTCAATGCACCTGTTCATGACGACGTTGGAATAATTGTTGACTTTCGTATAGGTACACGAGAAATTGTGATTCGTAGAAGAAATAATAATCTTAAGTTCATTGCTGATACACACCTTTTATATGTCACTCTCCAATATTCGCCAATATTTTGGAAAGGACAATACGGTTATTGCATAAATACTAAACAACGAGATCCCATATCAGGTATTTTATTAATTAAGAACTTTGAGTACATTTTTTAAAAAACTCCCGGCACTCAACTTCTAACTCGGCAACGAATTCGACAGAAAAATGAAGAAATTAAATATTGACTCTGGGAAAGCGGTTGTTAACGTGTATGCGCATGGATCGAGAACAAAAGAGGCTGAGCGCCGTACGTCAGTCCCTTTTGTTAATTTTGTTTGGTGTCATCATATGTGTTGTATTAGGATGGGTGAACGTGAGATGTGGAGAGTGTGGTGTGTATGATGATGTGATACATGATGACTGGGTGGTATATATGATATGAGTAGTGTGTGATGAAGAGGTTGTGTGTGATGAAGAGGTTGTGTGTATGATGTGTGTGGTATAGCAGTGTTATACTGTGGGGAGGGGGATTAGAAGCTAATTTAGCCATCCCGGCCAATCCACTCCGCTGGTATATGACAAGAGTTGTGGTGGCCGATTCACTTCGCGTATCGAAATGCGATATAGCAGCGTGTGATGCGGCCTGTTACAGATTTGGCACAGCCCCCTTAACTCACTCTCTGGAGTCACATGAGTGTGCGAAAGGCAGTTATAACAACTCCCGCCTGACTGGGCAACTTGCTGCTGTTGCAAGGGTCGCATACCCCTAAATATGCCGCAATTGTGTAGAGATGTGGGCGTCGACAGATGGGACATCTTATCCGATGGGTCCACGAAGTCCTTGATGACAGCCTCGGTAATGGTCCACTGGCACCACGAGGTGCGGGTGCAAGTACCGTTGAAGGTACAGGTGCCGGCATTGTTGCCGTTGCAGCGTCGTGCCACGATAGTGGCATGAATGTGTCGTTGTATCGATCGACCATTTTTTGTTAATCTTCTTGGATATAATGTACGGTTTGTTAATTTGAACGGTTGTTATGGGCGTATTTCTCATTTTATTGCTAAATTTAATGATTTTAGTGTATCGCGGCAATATCGGTTTGTTGTTTACGGTTTTCGGATTCGCCATCATCGGTGTTTGGTAGAAAACACAGCGCCGGCGCCGTAATGTAGCTTTTCTATGCGACCAACTCGGTATGGGGCATACAATCATCACGGATGAGGACACAACCTCCAAGTTTAGGCGCTTTTTGAGGAGTCTTCCAACGGTATCTTTTGTGGACATCCTCTATGTACTCGTCCTTCCATCGGCGGCTGAAATTATGATGGCTAATTTTAATTCTTTCCCATCGATTTAGTAGAGATAGCAACTCCACGTCTGGCTCAGTACTGGCCAGAATAGGTGCTCCTTTTAGAAAATGCCTTGGAGTTAAAGCGGTGAAATCTGAGGGATCTTACGAGAGGGAAAGTGGGGAATGTTGGGCAGGTAGGGAATCCCGGGCCAGCGCGATATTTTTTTCCCTAGTATAGGTTGACAGCTGCAACCAACTGTCATCGGCTCGTCTCATACTAAGCTCAGTTGCTATATAGAAACTCGAGCTGTGAACACGTGTTATAAACTCTCTGCGACAACAAAAAGAAATTCGACACTCCGAAAGTTTTTTTTCAACTCTGTGTACAGTTGATTTTTTTCACATTTTCCAATAAATTCATCCAGGTAAATATGTTCATAATATTAGTTGAGCCTTTAGCCTTCGACACACAAAAGAAATTTTGCACGAATTTACATTGTGTTCATTATCCACCGCCATTTTGCAAATATGAGCGTTTGGGGAATCTCGAGCCAATTATTACGGGGAATGTCGGGCCACATAGTTTTTTACATTTGACATGCTAATTTAATATATTTGACGTGTATAAGTGATTTTTCGTGCCGAATTTCAACAACACAATAGTTTTTCAACATTTCCTGATAGTTTCGTGCTCCGAAAATTTTTTTTTAGCCATTATGCCGCGGTACTATCCCAAACAAGAGAAAATTGTTGATTTCGACAACATTTTGGAGGCGATCAAGTCGGTGAAAATACATCACAACAGCGTTCGACAATCTGCGACGGCACACAAAATTCCGAGGACCAACCTGATGCGTTATATTGCAGCATTTGATAGTGCGAGCATCGACGTTACTACTGCCAATGCCGATGTTATGAAGAATTTGCTGACTGAAAGCACCACGATGGGCACAAAAACAGTGAGTTTGTCGCTTCGGAACTGAGCGGCGAAAATTTGTTCGGTGACGAAGAGAAAGACGCCGACAATCAACGTCGAGTTCTTGCCTCTGGTGATGCCATTGTGACTCCTGCGAATGAGGAGGTGTCAACGTCGGAGGCATCGACAAGTGCCCCAGCTTCAACAAGTGGTGCTGCATCATCGTCGTTGTCTCTTGTTTCGGCTCCACAGCCCCGTGATGCATTGAAATCGGTTGGCCTGTTGAAATTGGGCACACCTGCGCCGAAATCAAAACGTGGCCGCAAGACAATGGAGTCAACGATTTTGACATCGCCTGAGGTTGTCGCAGATCTGCGTGACAAGGCCGAAAAAAGCGGCAAAAATTGACGAAGGCAGCCGATGAACCAGCAGCCAAGAAGCAAAAAGGCCGTGACAAATCGAAGACGCCACGGAAGAGAAGCCCGTCTCCGACCGAAACCAACATCGAAGAGGACTTCGATTTTTGCACGATTTGCAAGAAAAAGATGCCGAAGCACGAGAATCGTCAAAACACGGCCCATTGCATCGTTTGTGATCGAGGGGTTCACTTGAAATGTGCCGGACCGAACCCGAACACTCACACCTGCATCCACTGCGAGTCGGAATAATTTTTTTCGCCAATTCCTATTTTTCTTATTATTTATGAATCTCTCTTTCATTTCCACTGATAAATAAACGTTTTTCATTGGTAACAATCATGTTTTAATCGATGGCCCGACATTCCCCACCTTTTTTCAAAATCGTAAAATCAGGTTTTTTGCGCCAATGGCTATAACTTTTAAATTTTTGTAGAATTTTATCAAACCAATGTTATCAAAAGGAAGGTTACGACTCGCACTATAAATCCATGCTTTTGGATTAGTGCGACCTTTGCCTTTTGTAACTCTAGGTACGTCACTGTATTGCATGGGAAAATAGATGATCCTTTGACTTTGCTTTTGAGTTGCTCTATAAATTTGAACATGTAAGGAACTACTCTGAGAGCTCTTGGAAGCGATGAAAATCGTTCAAGGATGTCGGCATCATCCAATATTGTGTGAAAGGTGGCGATTTTTCAACCTTCTGGGGCGATTATGTTGCGCATGGGAGATTGTGTTCAAGAATCAGGAGATGCCATTAACCATCGGGGCCATTCCACCAGAGGGTGGTGGTGGCAAAATGCAGTGGTTTGCACCCTCTTGTACCTAGATCGGCAGGATTGTCAGCACTGGCTACATGGCGCCAAGTGGATGATCCTACTAGGTCAAGTATTTGAGACATAGCTCAAGTCGTTATAGACTGAGCGTTTTTAAATTAGCCAGTTTGGGCTCCCCTGGGTTTACTTCCTCCATATGATCTAAATGGAGGTATTCTTCTAACAGACCATCTGATTTGAGTTAACCTTTTTTAAGTAGGTTTCTTTCCATACTTAGAAACTCCTGTATTGCAGAGGTGCAAGAGTGACCTAAGGCGAATGTGTTAGGAAATTGTTGCTTCCTGATCCAGTAGTTGTGGTTTTGTAAAAGTTTTCACATTACTGATCTTCACGGGAGTTCTTTTAATTGCCAAAATTTTTTCAATTGTGAATTGAGGAACTCGTTTGATATTACCCCAACTTGAGTTGTCATTGTTGTGACTGGTTCCGCATCTAGTCTCCTTAGGACGTATCCGAAAATGGTATTTTGCGCCAGAAATGTTTTTGTAAGTTTCTCAAGACCCTCGAGTATTATCTGCGGTATGAGATCGATGCCCAATAGAAGATCTATTTGAGCGGGGGTGTTGCAGTTTGAGTCTGCTAGCTTTAGATCTGAAACCTTTTGCCAACGCTTGCTATTGATATGACAGCTGGGCAGCATATTTGTTAATTGCGGTAAGACAATAGCTGCTGCTTGTATGCGCTTATCCGCTTTGGGGGAAATGAAGGTGATGGTGCAAATTTTATTTGAGTTTTGAACAACTTTTCCGCCCATTCACGTGATTTCAAAATTGGCTAGTTGTGTTGGCAACTGTAGCCTGTTTTGTGCCCTAGACGCTATAAATGATCGTTGTGATCCTTAGTCTATTAAGGCCCTGAGTTTAAATAGTTCTTCTCGGTGTTCGATGGAGACGACTGCTGTGGGTAGTAGTACTCTACTGTGATTTTCGCTATGTATCGTTTGGGTTTTTAATGCCTTTGAGCTTCTTGGCAGTTTTCTGAATTTGTTGTTGCAACTAAACCTGTTGCTCTTTTTACGTTTGCGCTGTGTAGGGGTGAGCTGGTATAATTTGCTATATGTAACATTGAATGATGTCTTTTTTGTTTGCTTTTGCAATCTTTGCGCATGTGACGAAGAGTTGGTACATAGCTTTTTCGTTCTTACGAAATTGTTTCGATCGTTAATATTCAGTTTTTTGAATTTCTCGCAAGATTTGAGCTTGTGAACGATTGATTCTTAAAAGAGCTTATATTTAAATAATTGTTGCTACTGCCTTGGGGTCTATTGAAGCTTCTATTCAGGTCGGTTTGAACGTTTTTCGTTGGTACTAATTTTTTATCTACCCTATCTGTGATTTCATATTGGGTAATAAGAAATTCTTTCAATCGTTTTCGTAACGTGCTTTAAGAGCTTCCCAAGCAAAGTTGATATTTTCGTCATTAAGGGCGAACTGTTTGACTATTACGTCTGCTTTAACTTTGGTTTTGTATCTGAGGTGATACCATTTCTGCGCTTGTGATAATTTAGGATGGTTTATGTATACGGCTGTAAACATGTCCCGGAAGGACGGCCACTGTTCATAACCACCGTGAAATATATATGTGTCGCATGCTGGCACTTTAAGGTGAATGTCTGAACTTGCCTCTTGGGCTTGTCTTTGTGGCAGCTCTACTCTCGGTTGTGGAGTAGGTGCATTTGATTTGATTAGTTTTAGTTCATCAGAGATCATGGCTTTTGTCTCTTCGTATTGGTCTAACCAATTTTGGAATTTTGCGTAAGCCGACAATTTAAAAATTTCAGGTCATCTAATTCGTCAGATTCTACGATTGCGTCATATGCCGCTTGGAGACGTGTCCAGAAATTGTCAAGATTTTCTTTTTTAATTTCTAGTGCCGATTTAGAATTGACTTGAATCAGTGAAGATGAAAAAAGAGTTCAGTAACGTATCCGACTGTCACTCTCAGAAAAAAATTTGGTGTATGAACTATCTTTCACCCTTTTGTTTTGTAGCACCTTGCTTTGAGCGTGTAGAGTCTACAGGTGTACATGAACTTTTACGGCAGAAATCATCTTTGGAACTTTTAGCAACTGAGTTACATATTTTAAATTCCTTTGAGTCGGAGCTCATTTGAAAGATGTATGGAACAAATCAAGAATGCCTCAGTGAAAACTAGACTGGTAGACGTTCAAAAAAAGTTTCGTATATAATATGTTGAATAGAAGACTCTTTTGTATGTAAGAGTTTCAGAGAAGATCAATAAAACATGGCTTTTTGATAAACCGAAATTTCAAAATGTATTTATGTGTTTACACGAGAACTCTTTTAAACAAATAAGAGTTCTTCAAATAAAATAAGTAATTTCACGTATATAGTTTTTCGACTAAATTTGATTTAATTATTTATTAATAAACGGAAATATTATATGTTTTATTATACCCTGAACAGGGTATATTAAGTTTGTCACGAAGTTTGTAACACCCAGAAGGAATCGTCGGAGACCCTATAAAGTATATATATGAATAATCAGTATGTTGAGCTGAGTCGATTAAGCCATGTCTGTCTGGCTGTCTGTCCGTCCGTCCGTCTATCTGTATATATAGGAACTAGTCCCTCAGTTTTTTTAAGATATCGTTTTGAAATTTTGCAAATGTCATTTTCTCTTCCAGAAGCTGCTCATTTGTTGGAACTGCCGATATCGGACTCCTATAACATATAGCTGCCATACAAACTGAACGATCGGAATCAAGTTCTTGTATGGAAAGCTTTTGCATTTGAAAAGATATATTCACGAAATTTGGTATGGATAATTTTCTAAGGCAACAATGTAATCTCCAAAGAAATTGTTCAGATCGGCATATAGCTGCCATACAAACCGAACGATCGGAATCAAGGGCTTGTATGGAAAACTTTCGCATTTGACGTGGTATCTTCCCGAAATTTGACATGGATTACTGCTTAAGGTAATAATATAATCCGAAACAATTGTTCAGATCGGATTACTATAGCATATAGCTTCCATATAAACTGAACACATAGTTACTAAAAGAAATGCAGCTGCGAAGGGTATATCAGCTTCGGTGCAGCCGAAGTTAACGTTTTTTCTTGATTTTATGTATATATTTCTTTTATATATATTTTATGTCCATATGTCCTATAGGGTATACCAATAAGTTTATCATTTATTTATTATGAGCTAATGAGCGCTCGTTTTAAAAATCACTGCACTTTGTACATATGCATGTATGTACATGTGTATTACGCTTTGGTTTTTTACAAAATCGTGCTTGTTTTTGTCGATCAAAAACCAAGAGATGTTGCGGGATATATGCCAATGTGGACTTTGAAGCAATACATATGTGACAGTACACTTTTGTACAATTATTGAAGATTATTGATTGATTATTATAAAAATCGTTTTACTGTACCTGATGTCGATGTGGTTTGTTTTTCAACGGATGTTGTATATACATTTGTATATGCGCCCGTATGTACATATATACGTATATATGTAAATATGTTCACAGTACGAAGAAACCGCGAAAAGAGAATTAACCGACGGAAGGTAATTTTCGCAAATTCACTTGTTTGTATGTATATATATATAAAATTTGTATAAATGCGCCCGTATATACATATGTAGATATTTTTGGAGTGAGAAGAAGCCGCGAAAAGAAAAGTTACAAAGCTTTTATTGTAGATATATGTATGTATATGTTAGATATACATATGTCTGGTTAGCGTTCCATTTTGCGTACGGAGATCAACGACTCGTATGTGACCGTCGGAGCCAAGCCGCCACTCGGGCGGGGGCAGACAATCTTCATGGATGAGGACACAATTTCCAACTTTAGGCACTTGCTCAGGAGTCTTCCAACTGAGTGGCCGTGAATTGAGAACGGCTTCAATTCGATTTAAAAACGTCGTGAACTTTTCATAATTGAATTTGTAATTCAGCTAGCCGTTTGAAGTGGGATTTGAATCTTTTTACAGTTGATTCCCATAAATTCATATGGGCGAAGAGCGCTTGGAGGTATAAATTGCCAATTGATGCCTTGAGGGGCGTACTTTTGTACGATGTCGGGTGACACTTGTGTTAGGAAATCTAGAAACTGCTTTTCTGTGGCTCGGAGAGCTCTAATGAATGTTTAACTATTATCGTTCATGATTTTTGATGGGTAGCTACGTCGAGCGATGAAGTACTGCCTTTGTCGTGAAACATACCAATACAGCTACAGCCTTTCATGAGAGTGGGAGACCTTAACATGGACGTCTTTACCTGAAAAGGCGGAGCAAAAGGTTGTGAAAGGCAGAGCGAAATTGAAGCGTTCAGGAGGAAGTGCTGCCATAATCTGCGTTCACATCTTCTGTTTGTGCATAGTGCAAATCTTGAACGTGAAGATGCACTTCTTGATTTGCGGCTTAAGACGGGGGATAAATACTGGGGCGATTCTGTTGCGCATGGGATATTGTGGCCAAGAATCAGGAGATTCTATTAACCATCGGGGGCCATTCCACCAGAGGGTGTTGGTCGCAAAGTGCAGTGGTTTGCACCCTCTTGTACCTAGATCGGCAGGATTGTCAGCACTGGCTACATGGCGCCAAGTGGCTGATCCTACTAGGTCAAGTATTTGAGACGTTCGATTAGAAATAAACGTGGTTTTTCTAACCAGGCTAGTACAGTTTCGGAATCGGACTACAGATATAGTTTGCATTTTGTCATGTTTCAATGCATTTGCACCACCATGTAATTCGACTTTGTGTTCGGGGGAGTAGTTTACCCATCGTGGAATTTATATCTGAGAAATGTCATTCAGATTGTTTGCGAACTGGACCATTTTTCTAAGCGAAGAGGTTTCACTTGTTCGTTCCAGTCGATTCCATTTACCCATATTTCTTGTATTAACATTTTCGTTTGTATCATAATTGGCGAAAGCCATCCTGCGGGGTGGAACATTTTTGCACCGAGGATAAAATCTGTCTGTTTTTTATGGCTGATAATGCGGATATGGACTCAGTCGTGTATGAGAACTGGTCCGATATCGCATTCCATTGGATGCCTAGAGTTGTTGTTGTACTTTCCTTTTCGAATATAAGGAAATTATAGTCCAACAAATTTTCGTTTGTTATATTTTTGAGTATATTTGGGTGATTTGCGCAATGTTTTTTAATGGAAACCCTGCGGATTTGAGGGTTTTTGTTAGCTGTGATAAGGACTCATATGCTTGTGGAAGACTGTGGCTTCCAGACAGGATATCGTCTACATACGTTTGTGTTTTTAACACTTGTGTTGCCAGAGGAAATTCTAACTTTGTGTCTTCTGCCAGTTCGTGGAGTGTACGAATGGGTAAGTATGGGGCACAGTTTACGAAAAAGGTAACTGTTTTTAATTTAAAGTCGCGTAAAGGACTGGTGGGGATCATTGGAAAATAATACGTTGAAAACCTTTGTCGTCTTTATGTACGACTGTTTGCCGATACATTTTTTCAACGTCCCCATTGAATACGTTTTTTATATATATTTTATTTATACGCCAATTTAATATGAGAAGCATTAAATCTGGTTGGAGTGTGGGTCCCGTAAATAGGATATCATTTAGGGAATTACCCGAACTAGAGGTGTTTGAGGCATTAGACCCAACTCTTACTTTTGTTGTTTTTTTGTCTGGCTTTACTACTACGTGATGTGGCAGGTAAACGGAGTAGTATTTGGCGTAGCCGATTTTCGCCCCTAGGTTTACTTCCTCGATATGATCTAAATGCAGTGGATTGAAGTTTTATGCATTCTTCACTTGTTTCTTTCTGAATGTTTGGTAAATTCATTAATATCGTCACTTGTTTGTCGACCAATATTCTCTCGTTTTCGTAACGTGCTTTAAGAGCTTCCAAAGCAAAGTTGATATTTTCGTCATTAAAAGCGAACTGTTTGACTATTACGCCTCACAGTGGTCGGTCTTGTATGGAATAAGCGGCCAAAAATTCTTTCACTGCCTATATAAAAATGAAACTTTTGCCAAAGCTTTTTAAAATCTGCCTCTCCCGTTTCCCACTTCGACACCCCCCGGGGGTAACCAATTTTAATTAATTATATTAAATTAAAAAAGTTAATAAACGAAAAAGGAATTTTTTGAATCTTAGTCAACTAAACCAAAAACTGATTTTAATAAAATTTATTTACTTTTGCATGATAGTTTCTTTGACTGGTGATGAAAGGATCTAAGTCAAGAGCATTCGTTTTAGCAAGTCCTGATTTGTATTTGATCCATTAGTTCTTTCGTATATGATGCAGTCGATACATCTTAACGTCCTTATTGCTTGACTCAGCTCTCAGCTCTTATGATAACTCTCCAATTGAAACTGGTGCATATTAAATAACATAGGGAGCGTGAATTAAAATTTTACAGACTGACGAAGAAGGATAATACCAGAAATATTTTGAAGTAAATTCCTATACAGGATCTAGCGCAAATCTAGTGCATTGAGGGTTTATTAAGCTAATTCCTTTTGAAATTGAATTCGAACAGGACGGCAATAGCGGGTAGACGAAGGTCGGTCTGCATTTTTTCCAAATTTGTTTGTGCTCTTCATCATTTTGCGATTTTATTATAAGTTATACAGGGATATATGCCGTTACAAATAAATTGTTGTTTTCCAAATAATTATTTTCAAATTTCTGTTTACATTCGCTCTGACCAGAATTGCCATCAAGGCCACATTTTCCTATTGATAATAGGTAATTAGAGGACTCATTCCGTTCATTAATTACATTTCTGACGCAATGCGGTCCAATAAATTGTTTATCTCAACTTCAGCATCAGATTCTGAGACCTGTATTTGCTCAGGATAACCGTTTTTCCTTTGACGAAGCTTCTAATAAGTAAATAATGAAGCTTTATTAAATATGCTTCGGTGATAAGTACATATATTTCTTCACACATTTTCTAAACACCAATATATAGAAATATATAGGCGTGAAAATTTACACCGATATGATGTGCCTAAATAAAAATGTGTATAAAACAAACATTTGATAAAAGTGAGAAAATGATAAAATGAAAACCAAAGCTCAAATATGTGTATATATGTATGATGAAAAAAAAACATAGAAAACAATAAAATAAGCACTAATGTACGTACACGTAAATACAAAAAATTATAAAAAATAACACACACAAAATCGCATGCCTGGTAGAATACTTTGTATAACAAAGAAAGTTGCAAAAAGTTGCAGCTGAAATCAAACGCATAGACTTAGAAAACATTAACTAATATAAAGAAACTTGACACATTTAAGGGCGAGACAGGGATCACAACTTTTTGTATACCTTAAATCGATGTATAAGGAAAAACATACCACTCAAAAGGGCACTTATAAAACAATTCTTTTAAAATAATAAAACAACATATTAAATAAAAACTACTTTGTTATATAACATTTGCCTTTGTTATCAATACTCATTTCGATTTATGGGGATTAAACACGATTTTATATTGCAATTTAATTTATTATAAGAGATAATTTTTAAGCTATTTTCAGTGCACATTCCGCGTGTTTCTATTGTCTCACTTCTCTCGCTTTTCGTAGCCCCTACGAATGGGATAGAGCAAAAATGTATTTACCGTTAGTTTTACTGGTGTTTTAAGAAATAGCTTTGATACAAAAAGTGGTAAGTTTCAAACTTTTATTATTTTATTTTTGGCCTATTTGCATAAATTGCAATGGAATATTTACATAAATATGCACGAATTGTTTGTGTTAACATATGTGTGCAAAGTATTTTCTGTAACGTTTTGTGCAGACCTTCTTGTTATTGTTTGACAAAGAAGAAGGGTATTGCTGAATATTTGCCAATGTGGACTTTGGATAAATATATAGTTACATACAATTTTATATGTACCAATATCTATTAGTTCAGTTTATTTTGTTCAAATGATTTTTATTTGTTTTAGTTTGAATAATTATTTCCTATAACCAAAATAGGCAGTGTTATTTTACCGTATTATTTAAGGAATGTTACGATAATTACCCTTCCTTTTGAAAAACTTATTAAAATTTATAATTTAAAAAAAGTAGCATGTACTACCCGGTGTAGGGTATTAAATTACAGGCAGATTTTATGCCGTATGATTATAAGTATATATATATGTATGTATGTATGTATGTATGTATGTATGTATTTATGTTCGCACTGGGAAGAGAGCGCGAAAGCGAAAGCGAAGTGCTCCCGCATCCACTTTATGTATGTTTGAGTTTGTAAGACAAATTGTTTATTATGCACTTGTATAATGTTGCTGGTATCAACATATGTATGTATGTATATTAAAATTATGCATAGAGAAGTAAAAAAATATGCATATACATACATACATATGTATGTATGTTTTATTTTTCTCTCTAGCTTTTCCTTTTTTTTTAATGCCTTTGCTTATTTAGTGTTTGCAATTGATTTTGTTAAACATAAGGGGTGTTACCTAAGAAATTTGTAAGTAAATACTTGAATTCGTTATTCTGATTGTTAAATTGTTGTGTTTGGAAACACAAACGTAAGCATATAAGGCGATCACTTTTTGTATATACATATATATATATTGGAGATGTATGTATGTATATTTATTTTACATCGGAATTTTGATTTTTTCTGGAAATCAAAACGTTAATTCTTACCGCTTAGTACCAGTTTTGTTATATTAACCAAACGGATATTTTATTATAGGTTTTATGTACGATTACATATATAAAACTGTAACTTTAGGCATACATACATACGTGCATAATATACAATAATAATAAATGGAAACGATACAACTCATTTTATCTTCCCGCAAGGGTTTTTTGTGGGATAATAGTACATATGTGTAAATGTGTGTAAGGCCAAAAAACTCTTGCGGGAAGATAAAGTGAAATAATAATAATAATACTAATAATTATATACAAAAATTTTTTGATTTTGACAATTTATGCGGTGAATACGTATACGTGTTCGCAAATTTATATTATATCATTAAATTAATTAATAATAAAAGTTTCAAATCTATTTTTTTTTCATTTTTATTTACACATTTGCTGATATTACCAATTTTTTAATTGTATTTCAAAGCAAAATATTTCCAAGCTCAAAGCTTACAATTTAATTCTATAAAATTTAATTCTATAAAAATCAAAAGAGAGTTAAACCAAACACCTCAATTATTAGAAATTCCGAAAATGGCTGATGATGATAAATCACAAAGCACACCTGCAGAAGCTACACGCTCAAGGCAAGGCGTCAAACAAAAAAGAACCAAAGATAATTCAGAGTCAAGGTTCATAACTGAAAGTGACAGTTTTGTTAGATATTCGTACTCCACAAGATTTACTGCTTCCCCGATTAATGATAACACAGAATCGGCTCTAAATTTAAAAATTCAAAGCACAGATAGCATATGGGCACGCCTTCTGGCAGCACACGATACAGTACTAGATACTGACGATGCTGAACTACCAGAAAACTTAAAAGCTTCGGCGTCAGCTAAATATGAAAACTGCCTCGAACAATATAAAATTACGAAGGCAATGATATTGGGCCAAATAAATTTATTAAGGCCATGTAGAGCCACTACTCCTCCCCCGACAGTAGTTACTACTTAAAAAGAAGAAATAGATACAGGTATATTCTAAGTGCCAGCTTGTGACACTGAAGTTTTTCACGGAGGTTATGAGCAGTGGCCGTCCTTACGGGACATGTTCACTGCCGTACACATTAACCATCCCAAACTTTCACAAGCTCAAAAGCTGTACCATCTCAGATACAAAACAAAAGGGGAAGCTGGCAGTATCGTCAAGCGTTTCGCTTTAAATGACGAAAACTTGAATCTGGCTTGGGAAGCACTGGTCGAAAGATACGAAAATGAAAGAGTATTGGTAGACAACCAAATAACAATTCTAATGAATTTATCAAAAATTCAACAAGAAACCAGCCAAGAGTTTCAAAAACTATACTCGACAGTGACTAATTGTTTATCTGTGTTAGAAACACAAAAGATTTCCACAGAATCGTGGGACCCTATCCTAGTTAATATTTGTGCAGCAACACTGCCTGATGCTGCTTTGCTACGATGGGAGCAATCACTAGTGGCAAGAAAGAAATCGCCAAAATGGCATCAAATGAAAGACTTCTTAACAACTCAGTACGAAATAGCTGAGCGAGTTGACAAGAAAATAATCAAGCCAAAAAATAATCAAAATGAGTCGAATAAAAACTTTTTTAAACCCCAAGCCAACAATAATACACAATATAATAGGCACGTTAATAGAAGCCAAACATTTGTGACAAATCAAAGAAATCATTGGCAATCATTATGTGAAATATGTAAAGGAGGTCACAATATAATTTCTTGCGAGAAGTTTAAAAAAATGTCTTTTTCAGATAGAAACAATCTTGTCCGACAACATAAACTTTGCATCAACTGTCTGTCCAATTCTCATGGGACAAAAGACTGTGAAAGCAAATTTAATTGTGTGTACTGTCAACGAATCATCAAAATCAATTTCATAAAACCACCGGGTTAGTCACTACAACCAAAAGTGATAATCCCGAAATATCAAATCCCGAAAAAAGGGAAGAACAACCATGTTGCTCTAAGGCAGCAAAAATTCAAGCTCTTCATTTAGAGAATGAAAGCAAAATTATTTTACCCACTGCGGTCATCGCTATTGAACATAGAGGAGAATTATTCAAATTAAGACCATTAATAGATCAAGGATCTCAAAGATCCTTTATATCATCTAAAGCTCAAAGTCCGGCTCGAAGGACCATGTTTAATTCCACAGTTTATTTGGGTATTCAAAAATGACTTACACCCGCGAAGAAAATGAAAATACGCGGGTTATTGGTTGTACCATTCACTTTAATTTGTGTTATATTTAAAATACAATACAATTGTAAATACATTTAAATGTTATCGGTACGGCCGAGTTTAATTAATCGCACTACGAAAACTGTTGCTAAATCGGGTTGATCGCTCACAGGAACCGGGTTGATCGCTCACAGGAACCGGGTTGAGACGAAATCTGGCGAAGATCCAATTATATGGTGCGTTGACGCGGCTTAGTATAGAGCGTAGTTGATGATTGAATTGTGAGTGTCGAATTGTCCGCTTTCCCATTTGTCCATCCTTTTTGTTGATGGATGTGGAAGTATGGTGAGTTGTGTTGAGTGGTATTGTATTAGTATGGTGTCATCAGATGGTAAATTGTGCTGCGTTTTATTAGGTTGCGCCAGTTTTCTCGGGTAGAGTGGGGGCAAGCTGGACTCATTTAAACACCATAAAAGATATCTTATTTATTAAATGAAAAATAATAATACAATTATTATCTTACAGAGTAAGAAGCACTAGCTGCCAGGGCTTACGGCTTAATGCTCTAATAAAATTATATTGTCTTAGATTATTAATATATTAGCCAGTAAAAGGTAAATATGAGATCAATATTACTGTCAGTACAATTATTAAAATAATTGATGTTAGTAAAGGAAGTTATTTAGATCTAAGATAACTTACAATTAGATAATGTGGATGTTTTCCTTAGAAAAAACCTTGAGCGTATTTGAAATGGGTTGGTCATCAAATAATGCGTTTCTAGTTGCAGTAAACTTAGTGCATTCATCGAGAAGATGTTTAACTGTAAACGATGGATAAGTGCAGAAATCGCAGCGTGGTCTATTTCAGCCGTTTAGCAGGTGCGAGTGCGTGACCATGGTATGCCCAATCCGAAGTCGAGTAAAAGCAATAATGTCATTTGTTCGGCAGGTGGGCGGAATATGTGGCTGCATGCCAGTTGTATTGAAGTTCGAGTAATAGTTTCGCACACAATTCCAAGAATTTGTTTTCTGTTCTTTAAGGAAGTTATTGACGAGTAGGAAGATATCCTTCCTCACCATATAATTAAAGGTAAATAATGGCTCCATTGCTACGGATTTTGCTTTCAGATCCGCTAATTCGTTGCCAATTATTCCACCGTGACCAGGAATCCACATAATTTTCATTTCTTTGGATGTTTGTATAAGTCTGGAGCGTATTTCAGAAATTGGGGGTGCCTTGTCCGTAATATTCGTGATACTAGCAATAGTTGACATACTGTCTGTGCAGATTATCGTCTTGTCGTTAGATTCTGAGGATGCTAGTATTGCGTTGTATACTGCAACCGCCTCTACCGTATACACTGATCCATAATTTGGTAGATGCCCTGCTATTACTGTTTTCCCATCGGCTTGGACCACAGCGAATGACGTGCGGTTCTTCGACTTGGACCCATCGGTGTAGTACATTTTCCATTCGTTCCGAAAAGGAGCTCTGTATTCTTCAAAAAGGCGCTGGAATACTGTTGGGCTTGTGGTTGACATGGCGTGATTTGTTAAACCGATAATGAAAGATGAGTAGCTTAGGTCCCAAGGTGGTGAACTGACGGGAGGCAGAAAAGATGGTTTCGAGTCTATTCCAAAAACTTTAGTGTATTGCAGCACTCTGTGCAATGTTGGCGTGCGTCTTGGTGTTTTATTAGCGGCCCATATCGTTGTTACAGTGTCATACATAATACTATTTCTGCAGAGAAAGATCTTTGGGATAACCCTCATAGTGGTATATTCAATTCTTTCTTGTAAGGTAGCTTTCCAGCTTCGGCTAAGATGCTTTGAATTGGCGATGTTGGGAAGGCGGGTATACTCCTTCGAACGGCTGCATGATACGTCGAAAAGATCAGTTTTATATTACTCTTTGCACTATTTCCGTATATTGGTAAGCCATAGTCAATCTTCGACAATATTATAGCCTTAGTAACATTAATTAAAGTGTTTGGGTGGATCAGCCAGTGTTTAGAAGATAGATATTTAATAATATATAACCTGACAGCTAGACTTTTTTAACCTAATACAGTGCTCTTTAAAAGTTAAACGTTTGTCGAAAGTAATTCCGAGAAACATAAGTTAGAAACATTGGAAATGTTAATATTATTATGAACTAAGTTTAAATCCGTACATTTATGTTTGCGGCATATATGAAAATATTTGCACTTATTAAGCGACAGAGTCGCACCAGAACAATTTGACCAGTTAGAGATATCGGTTAGTATTTTTAAAAGTTTATTTTAACAGTGTTTAGATTGCTTATTTTAGAATAGAGTAAAACGTCATCTGCATAAATAATGTGGGAAATGTTCTTATGTTTGCTAATTATGTGGCTTAATTCATTAAAGGTGATAGCAAATAGCATTACGGAAAGAGGGGATCTTGTGGGGTTCCATTTTGTTGGTTATGTAAACTGGAAAAAACGTTATTTACTTTTACTTTGAATTTGCGGTTGGTGAGAAAGGACTAGATAAAATGGTATATTTTATTACCAAATTTCCATTTTTCTAATTGTCGTAGAACTATGTGAGCTCCGACACGATCAAAGGCCTTTTCAAAATCTAGACTGAGCGTAGAGATATGATTGCGGGAAGACAAACCATATGAGACGAAACTTTCAAAAAGAAGGAGCGCATCGGAAGTTCCTTGCCCCTCTTTGAAAGCGAACTGATGTGGACTTATTAAACTATATTTGGAAGTATACCACATACCGTTTTGAAATGATTTTTTCTATTAACTTACTCATGCAACATATAAGTGAAATAGGTCTATAATTCAGAACTTCTGAGGACGGGTTAGTAGACTTTGGTATGGGAACAATTGGTGCAATTTTCCAGTTTTGTTGATAAATTCCGTTTGTTAAAATTTGATTGTACAGATTGATTTATCGTAATTTAAGCGGTGGAGGCAAGTTTTTTATCATATCGTATGAAATTCTATCTGCGCCAGGAGTTTTCCCTGACAGAGAAGACTTGTACTTTCGAATTGTAGATAAGTGATTTCTGATTCTATTATTTTAGCTGGTGAGTTAAGCTGATTGTAGCTGCGACTCAGATTTTCATATTTTTTATCTATAAAAGCGGAACCAAAGTTCCCGTCGCTAGAATACGTAGACCAAGTGGAGGCAAACTGTTCAGCTATCGCCTTGAGGTCGAATATTGGACCAGTTGGGCTATTAACAAAATTTGTATTGACTTGGGAAGGCGAGCCAGTTAGCATTTTAATGTCCGACCAAATATTTTTAGGTTTAGAACTGGGATTTATTTCTGTAATAAGTTTTTCTAAGCACATTCGTTTTGCTTCTTTAGTTTTTTTACGAAAAATAGCATTAGCTTTTTTGTATAAAATCAGGTTGGCTTCTGTTCTGGAACGCTTGTATTGTCTCCAGTTATGCTGTTTTAAATTTCTTAAGCTCTCCAACTCCTTTGACCAGTAAGGAACAACTTTTTTATGGGGTTTAGAAACAGTTTGCGGTATTAAAGGGATTTTGCTGATATTAGCCGCCTCTCTATTGACATTTTGTGATACCGGGATTTGATCGCAGAACAGAATTGCCTTTTGCGTGTATTTAGGCCAGTCTGCTTTTCCTGTCAGGAACTTTGGTTTAGGAAAGGCTTTTGCAAAGGATGACGTTGCAATTTCAGTTACTATTGGGTAGTGGTCACTAGGGTGGGTCGATTCCGGACTTTTTTCGATTCGGGATTTCTAATAGTGCGGAAAAGTTGCCTTAGTACTTTCTGATTCCAATGCAACTTTTTGTTTTGAGATCGGATTGCATCTCCAACCCCAACTCTGGCCTTGAAATTTCGGAAATTCGCCTAAAGTCGTGAAATTGTCTACCTAGCGCCAGAAATACGCATCTCATGGCAAAATGTATAAAACAAAGTTATTTGTCACGTCATTTGCTACCGAAATGGTACATGTGATCATGGCCGTAGGATGAACCGTTCCCGAGATACGAGCTAAAAGGCGGCGCGTAACAGCGCAAGGTTTAAATTGTTGCAGCTCTCAGCTAACCTGTATTGGTCACCCAGAACCCACCGGGGGAGGTGGCTGCTCTTCGGGCTCCTCCCAAGCCCAACCCAACCAACCAACCATATGTCAGGCTTGTTTTAGTCTGAATCTGTGTCAAATTTATTGATAAAATCACATTTTGTTCTAAACTTTGGCACTTGTTGCCTAGATTTCAGTGTAGAGCGTATAAAACGATCACGAGATTGGGGGCCAATAACTTTAGAAGATGCCTCTGTCACCAGTTTGACGGTTCTCTCAACTGCCACGGTGTGAGAGGGGAATCCACTAAATTTCAATACCTCTTCTTTATTTGGGGCTTCAGTCGGGGTATGTACAGCTCTTGGCGGACCATATGTTGCATGAGGCGATGTTCGGCGTGGAGCATTAGTATGTGAATATTTCTAATAAATAAAGTGGCGAACGGACACCTCTCTGGTATGATTACAGGGTGGCGTTCATTGTACGTTAGGCTTAAATTAGCAAGCCGACCATTCGCACGAAGTAAACCCTTCGTATCTAGAAATGGGTTTAGAACTAAGAGTGAGCTCTTTTTATCAATAGGCTTCGATTCTCTTAGTAATTCTATATCGCGGCTGAAGTAGCGCGTTTGGGTTGATACGATAAGAGCGACCTTTGCCTTTTCTAAGTCTTGGTGCGTCAAATTATCGCAATGGAGATAAGTTGCTCCTTTAACTTTAAGTTTAAGCCGCTCTAAAAACTTGAATATATAGGCAACTACCCTGAGGGCTCGAGGGAACGATGAAAATCGTTCAAGGATGTCAGTGTCATCCAGTGTTGCATGATAAGTGTCAATTTTTCGACTTTCTGGGGCAAGTATGTTGCGTATGGGCGATTGTGGCCAAGAATCGGGAGATTTTGTTAACCATCGGGGGCCATTCCACCAGAGGATGGATGTGGTGAGATGCAAAGGTTTGCATCCTCTTGTACCTAGATCAGCCGGATTGTCAGCACCGGCTTCATGTCGCCAAGTGGCTGATCCTACTATGTCAAGTATTTCAGATGTTCGGTTAGAAATATAAGTTTTCCACGCATGTGGTTGTTTTTCTAGCCAGGCTAGAACTATCTCGGAATCGGACGATAAATATAATCTGTATTTCGCCATATATAAGTGGGTCTGCAGCGTTGAAGCTAGCTTTGCTAGTAGCAGAGCGCCACAGAGTTCAAGTCGTGGGAGACTTAGCGTGTTTAGAGGCGCAACTTTTGCTTTTGCCGCTAATAGGTGGATTGTAGTTGCGACATCGCTTTGTGTACGCACATATATAGTGGCACACTATGCCTTTTTCGAGGCATCGCAGAAGCCGTGTAGTTCCACTTTGTATTCGGGGGAATAGTTTACCCACCCTGGATTTTGTATCTGCGAGATGTCGTTCAAATTATTAGCGAACTGACACAATTTTTCTAAGCGAAGAGGTTTCCCTTGTTCGTCCCAGTCGGTTCCGTCTAGCCATTATTCTTAGATCAGGATTTTCGCTTGTATCATAATTGGCGAAAGCCATCCTGCGGGGTCAAAAATTTTTTCCACAGAGGAGAGAATTTGGCGTTTTGTAATGGCGGATAATGCGGATATGGACTCAGTCGTGTATGAAAACTGGTCCGATATCGCATTCCATTGGATGGCTAGTGTTTTTGTTCTACTTTCCTTTTCAAATATAAGGAAATTAGTATCCAACAAATGGTCTTTAGGAATATTTTTAAAAATATTTGGGTGATTGGCTGTAATCTTTTTTAAAGGAAACCCTGCGGTATTGAGGGCATTTATTACCTGTGATACGGTCTCGTATGCTTGTGGAAGACTGTGGTTTTCAGACAGGATATCGTCTACATACGTTTGCGTTTTTAAGACTTGTGTTGCCAGGGGAAATTCTGGCTTTGTGCCTTCTGCCAGTTCGTATAGTGTGCGAATGGCTGGATATGGGGCACAGTTTACGCCAAAGGTAACTCTTTTCAATTTAAAGTCGCGTAGTGGTCTATTGGCAGATTTTCGAAAAATAATCCGCTGAAAATCTTGATCATCTTTATGTACGAGTATTTGTCGATACATTTGTTCGACATCCCCATTGAATACGTATTTGCATATACGCCAGTTCAATAAGAGGAGCATTAGATCTGGTTGGAGTGTAGGTCCCGTAAATACAATGTCATTTAGGGAATTCCCCGAGCTAGTGGTTCTTGAGGCATTGAAGACAACTCTGACTTTTGTTGTTTTTTTGTCAGGCTTTACTACTGCATGATGTGGCAAGTAGAAAGAGTAATATTTGCCTCTTATGATTTTTTCACATGGGCTCACTTCCTCCATGTGGTCTAAATGGAGGTATTCTTCTAAGACACCATCATAATCTTGTTTGAGCTCACCTTTTCTAAGTAGGTTTTTTTCCATACTTAGAAACTGCTGTATTGCAGAGGTGCGAGAGTGACCTAAGGCGAGTGTGTCTGGAAATTGGTGTTTTAATGGTAGTCGTATGACGTACCGACCATTTTCTGATCGAGAAGTTGTGGCTTTGTAAAAGTCTTCACAATACTGATCTTCAGGGGTTGTGATTGATATGGGGGGGAGAGCTCTTCTAATTCCCAAAACTTTTCAATTGTGAATTGAGGTAGTCGTTTGGTATTTCCTCAACTTGAGTTGTCATTGCTGTGACTGGTTCCGCAACTAGTCCACTTAGGACCCATCCGAAAATGGTATTTTGCGCCAGTAGTGTTTTCGAAATTTTTTCAACACCTTCTAGTATAATTTGCGATATAAGATCGCTGCCTAATAGAAGGTCTATTTGACCGGGGGTGTTGCAGTTGGAATAGCAAAATAGCAAAATGCAATAGCAATGCTTGCTATTTATTTGATAGCTTGGAAGCATGTTTGTTAGTTGCGGTAAGACAATAGCATTTGCTTGAATGCGCTTATCCGCTTGGGGGGAAATTAGGGTAATGGGGCATATTTTGTTAGAGTTTTGTACTACTCGTCCGCCCATTCCCGTAATTTCATAATTGGCTTGTTTTGTTGGCAGTTTTAGCCTAATGTGTGCCCTAGACGCTATGAATGATCGTTGTGATCCTTGGTATATGAGGGCTCTTAGTTTGAACAGTTCTCCTCGATGTTCGATGGAGACAACTGCTGTGGGTAATAGTACTCTACTATGATTTTCGCTGTGTAGCGTTTGAGTTTTTAGTGCTTTTGAGCAGCATGGTGTCTCTTGGCGAATTTCTGGAGTTTTTGTTTCGGAAGTTGCTGTTGCAACTAAACCCATGGCTTTTTTTGAGAAAGCACTACTTTGAGATGTGTTGGGAAAGTTATTGAGGTGTAACATAGAATGATGTGGCAATATACGCAATTGAATTTGCTTTCACAAGTCTTAAGACTGTGGGAGTGGGACAATCAGTTTGTACAGAGTCCTTTTGACCTGACAAAGTTGTTCTCTTCTCGCAAGTTTTTAGCTTATGAATTTTTTTAGTGAATTTATTTTGTTCAGATGTGAACGCTTGTGTTTTGAAAAAACTTCTGTTTAAATGATTGCTGCTTTCGGCTTGGGGTCTATTATCTGAATCTTCGATTTAAGTCGTGTTGAACGTTTTTAGTTCTGATTACTTTTTTGTCTACCCTTTCCGCAATTTCGTATTGGGTGGTTAAGAAATCTTTCATCTGCTGCCACGTTGGGCATTTTCTTCTTGATGAGAGCGATTGCGCCCATAAAAGTAATGATTTTTCTGGTAATGCTGCGGTGCATATGTTTACCAGAATAGGATCCCAATTGTGTGTGGGAATATTTTGTGTCGATAGCACCGACAAACAATTTGAAACAGTGGATTCCAGTTTCATGAATTCTTCACTGGTTTTTCTTTGAATTTTAGGCAAGTTCATAAGTATCTTTACTTGCTTGTCAACTAATATTCTCTCATTTTCATATCTTTGTCTTAAAGCTTCCCAAGCTTAATTAAAATTATCGTCATTCAATGCGAACTGCTTGACTATTACGCCTGCTTGAATTTTAGTTTTGTATCGGAGGTGATACAATTTTTGCGCTTGTGATAATTTTGGATGGTTTATGTACACGGCTGTAAATTGTAATTGTTCATAACATCCATGAAATATTTCCGTATCACACGCTGGCACTTTGAGATGAATGCCTGAACTTTCCTCTTGGGCTTGCAATTGTGGTAACTCTACTCTACTGTGGGGAGTTGGTGCAATTGCCTTTATAAGTTTTAATTGATCTGATATCATTGCTTTTGTGTCTTCATAGCGGTCTAAGCAATTTTCGTATTTGGCGTAAGCCGAAGATTTGAAATTTTCAGGTAGATCTGAATCATCAGTTTCTACTATTGCGTCGTATGCCGCTTGGAGGCGTGTCCAAAAATTGTCAATATATAATAGTTGTCCTAAATCGGCGAAGATGCAAATCGAGTGCAGTATTTAATTAAGCTGTCACTCTCAGAAATGAATTTAATATACGAAGTGTCTTTTCCTTTTTTGCTTTGTAGCACCTTGCTTCGAGCGTGTAGCTTCTGCAGGTGTACATGGACTTTGTCATCATTAATCATTTTAGGAATTCTAAGAATTCTGCTTTAGATTCTTTTGAATCTGTTCTCATTCAGAAAATTTGAATTAATAAAATATATATATAACCGGAAGCTCTTCTCCATAAAATAAGAGCTGTTATTACCGACAAAGAATTTAATAACGCGTTTATCGCTTGTATTGCTCGCGTTTGTATTTACTTGCGTTTTTGTGTTTTTTTTTTTTTTGAAAAATATTTTTTATGGTTTTATCCGTATGCCCTTGTATCAGCGCGCACTGAAAACTAGGTCAATATCCTTTGTACATACGTGTGGATGCAATGTGCATATAATATGCGTTAAATTAAATATGTGCAATTATGCTTGTTCTTGTTTGACAAGGAACAAGAAAATGCTCGGAAATCGCCAACATTGGACTTTCAATATATGTATGTATGTATGTATGTACAAAGGTAAGTATTAGTTTGCAATATTTAATTTTTCAATCAATGTTGTTTGATTTTCCGCACCAAATATATTTTTCGCACTGTTTATTTATTTTCCCAATCTCTCTTAATTAATTGTATCCTATGTTTATAGTTATACAAGCATGTGAGAATATAAGGCAATATATAGAAATAATGCGCGGTTGTGAACTCGCGTTTAGAAATATGCGCTAAAGCGCTAATGTATAATATATATACATATGTATATATATATATATATATATATATATATATATATGTATGTATATCAATTTTAGTTATATATAATCCGCTGGAGGATATGTATATATGTATGATTGTTTTCGTTCTCTTTTGTGCCTTATTCTTCTTGCTACTTTTTTTCTTACTTTTTTGGAAGCAATCCTCTCTCAGCTTAATAAGCTGAAGCGGTATTGTCCGTTTAATGTGCAAGTGACTCCTCCAGCCTAATAGTCTGAAGGGGTATTACTGTAATAATTCTGCAATTATCCCACTCACAGTTAATTAGCTGAAGCGGTATTGCTAGAATAATTGTGTGTATATGTATACACGAAGGTAAGTTTAAAAAAGTGAGGAATAGTACTTTATTTAGTTAATTATATATACATATTTATATGTGTATACTATGGATACATATATGTGACCTGGTCTACGAAAAGGGAGCTAACATGCGAAAACTAGTTTTCTGGGAAACAGCTGTTAAAAATAAACAACTCGTTTCGTCAGTTTTTTTTTGAAAATTGATGTTTTGACACCTAAGCCCCCTTGCCCCCTTTCCGTAGACCAGGTCATATATATATATCTATATATATATATATGTATATATATTATTTACCGTATTGGCTTCTATCGGTACTCGAATTTTCCGCCGATTTAGAGCCTTTACTAACCGTTTTTATTAAACGGGTTTAATTATTATCGGTTCTATGATTTTGACCGTTCGTGCACGTTACATACATATATACATTTAATAAAAAAAATTAAAAGTGGACTGGATACACTCACTCTGATTTTGGGGCTTAAATTAAGGAGATGTGTGCGCTTCTCCTACGCCGGCGTTCCGATTTGTACCTTGCTCGTTGTTGTGTTGTTTTCTTTTTACTTTTTTTCCACGTTTTTGTTTGCTTGTTTGTATTCAATATTTAATTTGTAATTGGTGTAAGCCATTTTATATTTATTATGTTTCGCACCCTATTTTTTTTTTGTTTTTGTTTTGTAGTGTTAGAATTGCTTTGTTGTTTTTGTATCAATCTTTCACTGTTTTTGTGCTTTGTATTTTTTATGCACTTCACTGCTCTGAAGTTTCACTTTTTACGTGTTCAGATTTTCTATTTTATAAATTTATTTTGCCACTGTGAATCCACTTCACTTCTTTAGTTTTTGTCGCTCTTTATGTATATATAGAAATAATTATTTCCTTTTGTAAAAATTTTTTATTTTTTTGTCACTGTACTTAGTCTCGTGCTTTGCTTTCACTTTCACTTTTTCTTTTATATTTCCACTGTGCCGTTCTTTATGGCTCGAAGGACCATGTATTTGCCCCGCACTCACCTTTTAGCTCACCACACATTTTCCGTAAATCACGAAATTAAACAATGTAATGCTTTGTGCACGCGTGTTCCACTAGGGTTTTATTACACTTTAAAATTCACAGCCTTTTAATAATAATTCTGGGGACGGTATATACCTCAAAAGGGTTTTTATTAAATAATTTAAAAATTCAATTTTGATAATAATGTTAGGATTTCGGGGACGGTATATGCCCAAGAGGGTTTGATGAAAAAAATGGAAACTGCCAGAAAATTGAAAAATGTATAAATTACGGATCTCTGCGGCGTGGAATATTCGATCGTTGCTGATGTCGATAACCAACTGTCCTGCATCCCCTCGTCGGTTCCCTTTTTCGCTTAAAGCGCCCATACACGAGCACACAAGTGCGTTCGATCGGTATGTGTGTGCTTGCGGTTTATCGTGTATGGGCTTGTTCGCGTACCGATCCATGTTCGCGAAAATGTTTGATTTTTTACCATCGGTGCGCGAACATGTTTATCGTGTATGGCGTTGTCGGCGCACAAAATCTCATTTCTCTCGAGTCGCCGAACAGTGAAGATCGCGGACAATGGCAAGTGTTAAGGGGAGAGCCTGCTTTCGAGACTTCAAAAAATCGTTTTTTTTTAGGATTTTTTTGGGAGGGAAAGAAATAATTGATTCAAGCGAAATTTCTAAGCTTTATAGTTATATATTTGAGCATCTTTCACAAATTTTTTGGATACGAAATCTTTGATATTCTGCCTTTGGGAAGCAATTATCGGAAACAAAAAATTCAAAGAGATTCATATTTTTTATTAATTTATCTTCTAGTTAAACTAAGAAAATTCCAAAAAAAAAGTGTAAAATTAAAAATTTTATTAAAAATTGAATAAATAGTGGCTTTTGATCAAAAGAATTTTACTTTATGCTGTTTAAAAATATGTTAAAACTTGACTTTTCTTAATATTTTTTTTAGTTTAAATATAAGTTAATTTTATGTCAATGATAATAAACTTTGCCCTAATTCTATACGACGTTTAGTTTTTTTTCTATCCTTCCCGCCAATTAAGAATAATCGTGAAAATGAAAAACCGAGAAATCACGCTTCAAAGTTTTCGCTTTTTGCCTAAGCGCTCATACGTATGCATAGTGTAAGAAAAATAAAAGTTGGAATAACTTATTAACGAAATACAATGAAATAGATAAAAATGCTACATTATTCGTTTGCCCATACACGACACACAAATCCATTTTGCGTTCGTTCTTTACAGAGTTAACATGTGCGACAGGCAAGCGGAACATTTCTTGGAATTTATTTCTAATGTAGCATTTTTATCTGTTTCATTGTATTTCGTTAATAAGTTATTCCAACTTCTATTTTTCTTACACTATGTACATATATGTATGAGCGCTTAGGCAAAAAGCGAAAACTTTGAAGCGTGATTTCTTGGTTTTTCATTTTTACAATTATTCTTAATTGGCGGGCAGGATAGAAAAAAAACTAAACGTCGTATGGAATTAGGGCAAAGTTTATTATCATTGTGAAGGATGCGTGTTAGTGTTGATATGTTGAGTTGATGTGGTGTGCTAATGTGGGGTGTGTGTGGATGTGGATTAAGAGCGAACTGTTTGACTATTACGCCTGCTTGAACTTTGGTTTTTTATCTGAGGTGATACCATTTCTGCGCTTGTGATAATTTAGGATGGTTTATGTATACGGCTGTAAGCATGTCCCGGGAGGACGGCCACTGTTCATAACCACCGTGAAATATATGTATATGTGTCGCATGCTGGCTAGTTGATCAGAGATCATGGCTTTTGTCTCTTCGTATTGGTCCAAGCCCTGGTCGAGACCAACGGTCTGATACACTTAGTCGAGACCAATGGTGCCTGGCTAGGCCAATGGAATTTGTATGGAAGTACGTGTTGTATTTACGCTCATATATTGACAATATATGTAGATACATTTTTGAAATTTCTTACCTCTCCATTTGGTTTGGGCATACTCTGAACTGTCTGAAAAAGAAAAATGAAACTCGTATGCGACTTTTAAAATGAAATACAACGCATTCCTTTTCGTTCATTTTTTGATTTATTTAGGAGCATATGAATAATTTTTGAGCGATTTTCCAATTGATGTTATGATGATGGGTCCTGAGGAATACAAACAAAAAATATGTAATCAATTTTCGCATGCTGTTGACAAACTGGGTTTGAACATTTAGACAGAAAAATCGAGTTTTACGACGCAATTTATCGCTTTCTTGCAAACAAAGTCTGCAATCTCTCCTTCCTTTGAGTGTGTCAGCACCTTGTGATGTTAAAGCTACTAATCGTGATGGAATGTTGAGTGAACGACCGAAAATGGATTCAAAAGCCAAACGACAAGATATATGTTTGATGACATTGAGATTGTTCGTACGATTTTCGATATTGGGCGTTGCCAATGTTCTCGGTAAATTGTAAAGAAAAGTGCGTCGTGCATCCTTTTTATCTAGATGGTCGATTTCTTTGCAAACTACGAAAGCAACCAATTCCATCACATCCAACAAGTTGCAAAAAATGGCATGGGTCCATCGTTTCGTTGGCCGTTTTGTAGTGTAATGGGTAACCATCTGATCCATGCAGTTAACGCCGGCCTTTGTTGAATTATAAAATAAAATTCGGTGCTAGTGAAATCCACCCAAACTTTAGGTTTTGAGGTTAGATTTTCGGCATTCCATTTTGCAAATTGGTCTCTTCCCTAACGATTTGTTTGGCTGATGATAATGAATGAAATATTGGTAGTAAAAAACTGTTTGAATACCTCAATGGGAACAAAGTTTTGTTGCTTCGGTCCAGGCCTAAAACGCATAATATTGTGTGCACGAGTACGAATTGCTTCATTAGGCTCTTTTTTCCTTTCTGTCCCATCTTTACCGTAGTAAGAAGTTTCAGTAGCAGATGGAGTTTTACGCTCTTCTTCTTCTACACCATCGATTACTTCCTCTTCGTCGCTATCTAATATTTCATTCGGCTCGATTTCGATTTCGTTTTCAATATCCGATGCATCTTCAAATGGCACATAATCGACATCTCTATCATTGTCATCGCTTTCGCATGGATCCACTTCTTCACGCACAACATAATCATTTTCATTTTGAATGTCATTTACCAATGCTGATATTAAGCGGTCATAAAAATCTGCACTGATGTTTCTAGAACGTAATAGTGTATTATACACATATTCCACTTCATCAATCATTATTATAACCAAAGCGAACATAATAATAAAAAAACAAGATAAGAACTGGCGCAAAATATGCGTATTTTCACAGTAATATGTTGTGCGTTCAACTATCTGTCATCAACTGACTTGCATAAGCACCATTGTTCTCGACTAAGGGCCGTTTTCTAGTCTGACCTTTAAATTACCGGCCACTTTATCGCCTCGATAAACGCATTTTCGCTTTCTCTTTCGCGAATTAAGTTATTGTATCGATAAATTGCTGATTATGATTGATATGAACTTAAAAATGTACAACACTGGATTTCAGTGTTAATAGTTGTCAACCCTGACAGTTTGTAAAACTTTGTAAAACGCAACTTCCTTCTTCTGGATTGCGCTACCGTCGAGTACAGACGTGCTTTTATATTCGGTATTGTATAATACTTTATTTTAATACACATGTAATTATAATGAATTATAATTAAATAAATACAAACACAACATTTATTGGCGACGAGGATTTAAATTCATCATCTGAACATTGTAAGTGAAAAAGCAAAGTGCCGTAGTGTAAAATCTTCAAAATGACAAACGACAGCCTTATACAAGAGCTAGTACAGCAGCAACAAAGATTCGCAGCATTGTTGCTCGAACAGCAGAAACAGTGGATGCAGTCAATTCAGCAGTCCATGTTCAACGCGGACAATCCTAATCGTGTAAAAGAAGCAACAGTGGTTCCACCGTTCCACGCATTTAATAAAGACCATCAGAATTGGGAGTCCTACTTGGAACAACTTTCTCAACATTTTATGGCCTATTCGGTAAGCAGTCCAGACAAGCAAAAATCGTTTTTTCTATCATGGGTCGGTATGGAATTGTTCGAACTTTTAAAGAATTTATTCGGCGTTGCAACCCTGCAATCGCAAACATACACTCAGTTGACAGACAAATTAACGCAACATTTCCTGTCGAAACGTCATGTAGTCGCAGCTCGTTATGAATTTTTTAAGCGAGAAATGAAGCATAAGCAAACGCACCGCGAATGGGTTGCCGAACTTCGTGGAATTGCAAGGGAATGTAAATTTAATTGTTCCGCCACGAACTGTTCCGCAAACTTTGTAGATGAAATGATTCGCGATCAAATCATACTTAACACACCATACGATCAAGTAAACGAGTTGAGCCATTTTGATATAAACTCGATTAAGAGCATCAGAACGGCATATCTAGGAACCCAAACTGCCGTGGTAAGCCTACCCGCGTTGGAAGCAAGAGTACACAAGTTGAAAATAGGCTGGGTAGTGTGCAGAGTAAGGGCGAAGCAAAACCTCAGGAGATGTTTCAGATGCCTTGAATACGGACATCTGGCGAAAGCATGCAACAATCCAGATGACAGGAGCGAGTGCTGCGTCAAGTGTGGAGAACCTGGACACTTTGCCAAGTCATGTAATAAAAACCCGTCATGCAGTGCATGTAAGAAAAAGGGCGGGGAAAACATCGGCCACCAAATAGGAAGCAAAAAGTGTCCCCTCTATCAAGAGGCGTGTAAAAGCATCAAAAAATGAGAGTCATGCAACTCAATCTAAACCACTGTGAGGCTGCACAAGAGCTTCTTAAGCAGACGGTCTACGAGGAAAAGGTCGATGTAGCCATACTATGTGAACAGTACAAAAATATAAGCGGAGCGACATGGATCTCTGACAACACAAACAAAGCTGCCATATGGGCATGTGGAGGGGAAATGTTTCAGGACAAACCGCTATCACGGAAATCTTTCTACACACGCGCGAAAATCTGTGGGATCAATTTTTATAGCTGCTACATACCGCCAAGCATATCGCAAATTGATTTCGAGAAAATCCTGGACGAACTAGTCAGAGAAATTCTGTCTACTACAAGAAACGTGATAGCAGGCGATTTTAATGCATGGGCGGTGGAGTGGGGTAGCATCTGCACAAATAGGCGTGGAGATGCTCTGCTAAAGGCCTTCTCGTCGTTAGACATGGTATTACTAAATACCGGAAATCAAAATACTTTCGCTAGCAGTTCTCTAGCACGGACAACAAGGTGGCAGGTGTGCGACATATATACACACAGTGACCATAATGCTATTATGTTCGAAATCGAACACTCGGTGCACAATCGAAGGAATATGTCCACTAAGAAAGTACAGAGAAAAGGGTGGAAGATGGAAACCATGGACGTTGAACTCTTCAAACTCATGTTAGATGGTCATATAACATTTGAAGAAGATATAAATCGACAGGCGGAGACCCTAGTGCGGCACGTCACTAAAGCATGCGACGCTTCTATGAGTAGGAAGAAAAATGGCGCCCATAGAAAGCCTGTTTACTGGTGGAATGAGCAGATTGACACATTAAGGAAGGAATGCCACAAAGCGAGGAGGAGGTGTCAAAGGAGTCGCGGACCTGCAGAGAGTACGCAATTACGCGAATGCTTTAAGAGAAAACGTAGCGATCTCAAAAAAGCAATAAAAAAAAGTAAATCCTACTGTTTAAGGAACTCTGCGGAAAAATCGATGAAAACCCATGGGGTGATGCTTACAAGCTGGTAATGACGAAGATCAGAGGTGGCAGAGGACAAGCACCGACGTGCCCAGCGCTACTGAAAACCGTTGTGGAAACTCTATTCCCCACACAGCCTCTGGAGAATCAAACGGCGCGAGCGCAAGAACCTGCTGATACGGAATGGATAATAGTCACTGATGTAGAGTTAATAGAAACGGCAGAGAGATTTGGAAATGCTAAGGCACCAGGTGTGGATGGTATCCCAAATAAGGCTTTGAAGACTGCTATTAAGCACAATGCGAAACCCTTTGCTGAATTGTTTACGCGGTGCTTACAAAAAGGTGTCTTCCCGAAAATCTGGAAAAAGCAAAGACTGGTCTTGTTGCAAAAGCCAAATAAACCAGCAGGAGAGCCCAATTCATATCGACCGCTCTGTATGCTGGATACGACCGGCAAGATACTAGAGCGGATAATCTGCGCACGATTAGAGCTGCATCTAGAAAAGGAAGGAGAAAAAGGTCTGTCTGACAACCAATATGGATTCCGCAAACAGAGATCCACCACTGATGCGATTAAAAAGCTTACTGACATAGCTAACAAGGCAATAGAGGGTAAAAGATGGCTGTAGGGTACTAAGGAACACTGTGCAGTAGTCACGTTTGACGCTAAAAACGCGTTCAATTCCGCATACTGGCCACATATTATAAGTGCACTAGAACGAAACAAAACACCGGCTACTTGGTTAGGATCATATCCAGCTACTTGTCTGACCGGTTGTTACTGTACGACACGGATGATGGACAAAAAACATATAGGGTAACGGGCGGAGTTCCACAAGGTTCCGTGCTTGGCCCATTGTTGTGGAACGTTTTGTACGACGGGATGCTGCGTCTCCCACTCCCGAAGCAGGTACAGATAATCGGTTACGCGGATGATATTGCTATAACAGTAGTAGCAAAAGAACTGGGACAACTTGAGTACCTCTGCAATCAAGCGGCGTTAATGATCAAAGAGTGGCTCGCGGCAACAAAACTTCAACCCGCTGGGCAAAAAACTGAAGCTGTCCTGATCACAAGCAGGAAAAAGCTCGAAGACGTAAAATTAAATATTGACGGCAACAGTATAATGACCCAGAGGCACTAAAGTACCTAGGAGTGCTTATTGACAATAGACTTAACTACAAGACGCACATCGAGAAGGTATGTGAGAAAGCAGCACGTGTAACGGCCGCCCTATCAAGAATAATGGCCAACATCGGTGGACCAAGCCAAAATAGGCGAGCGCTATTGGCCAAAGTGAGCCAATCAATTCTGATGTACGCGGCGCCCATATGGGGACCAGCACTACAGCAAAAGACGTATGCTAAGAAAGCGAAATTTTCAATGCGGCTCAGTGCCATAAGGGTCACGTGTGCATTTCGTACGGTATCCCACGAAGCGGTTGGGGTTTTAGCAGGCATCATGCCACCAGAGATTATGGCCATGGAACTCAAAAGAGTATATGACAGGTCTACAAGATTGGGTAGGCGACTAACAGCTGAAGAGCGGAAGGAAGAGAGGCAAAGCACTCTAATTAGAAATGTACAAGCATGGGTAGAAAGGAAACACGGAGAAACAGATTTTTACCTGACACAGTTTTTGACGGGACATGGATGTTTTAGAGAGTATCTCTATAAATATGGACACGACGACGGGACGAATTGTTCCTTCTGCGACAGAAGCGGAGAAAACGCGCTGCACATCTTCTTTTTCTGCCGACGGTATGAAAAGGAGAGAGCCGATCTGCAGAAACTGACAACGGAACAAGTGACACCGGATAATATAGTGCGGTTTATGACTGAGTCAAAACAAGTTAGGGATAGTGTGAGAGCGTGGTGTGCTATAGTTCTGAAAGAACTAAGAATGAGAGAGTGGCAACGCAGTGAAATCAGAAGGATGAATGAGGAGTAGGTCTGAATGACGTGACTGACGAGCCGAATGGCTAAGCTTGGCCCCACGATGTAATGCTTAATGGCAGTTCCGTGGGGCAAATAAACAAGCGAAGACAATGGAGTTAAGGGTTTAGTACGTAGGCGTATTGGTCTCTGCATTAGCGGCCAATACGAATCGTGCATACCGTCCGGAAAAATTACGGTATCTTTCGAAGATTCCCCCTCCAAAATCAAAAAAAAAAAAACACCATACGATCAAGTCCTCGCAGCCGCTCTTCAAAAATTACAACCATCACTAGAAGACGTATTCTTAATAGCTGAAACATACGAGACAACAACAAAAACAGTAGCAACCATCAAAGAGAATACGAGTTCATCCACCATGCAGGTGAACGCAATGCAGACACGCAAAAATTGGAAAAAAACAACTAAAGATGAAACGAAAAGAGAACAGAACATAAATGCTAACGTAATGAAACAAGTGAAATTGAAATCGTGTGCAGGTTGTGGCATTTCGCACAATAGAGAAGAATGTAAATTTCGTAAAGCGATATGTAATAAATGTGCCAAAAAAGGACACATTGCTGCAGTTTGTATGTCAAATCAGAGCAAAAGTATTATAAAAAGCAAAACGATTCCAGAGCGAAAATGGAATCAAAACAAACAAGAAAATGAACAATATGTTAGTACCTTGGATGCAGTGAACATTATAAATATCATAATAGAAGATGAAGCAAATAAAAAATGTATTAATTTAGAAATCTTTAACAAAGTAATACAATTTCAATTAGATTCGGGCGCAACCGTTTCAATAATCAATTTAAAGACGTATAACATATTGAATAGACCGAAATTAGAAAAGTGTACAAAAACATTATATGCATTTGGACAGCAGGCTATTCCAATATTAGGTGAATTGCACACTAAAGCAAAGTGTGGAAATAAGCAAAAGCGCATTGCACTATAGTTGCAAATATAGAAAATGCTAACAATCTATTTGGGCTAGATTTATTCAAAGAATTCGGTTTTGAAATCACGCAAATTGATAATGTAGTTGATAAAAGTGAATACATCAAACAAATTGAAGATTTATGCAATAAATACGAAACAGTATTTGACAATACAAATGCTGGCGTGATAAAAAATTTTAAAGCAAGTATACGTATGCAGACCACTGCCATACCATAATTTTATAAAAGCAGGCAAATACCGTTCGCGCAACTGTCAAAATTCCGTGAGGAAGCAGATAGGCTTATTAATACCGGAATTTGAAAACCAGTAAAATTTAGTAACTGGGCGTCACCAATCGTCTTAGCACCAAAACCAGATGGGTCGGTAAGAATATGCGGTGATTTTAAAGTAACAATTAATTCACAATTACATATTGAGCAATATCCATTGCCAACACGAGAGTCGCTATTACATACAATACGACATGGTACACATTTTTCGAAATTAGATTTAAAAGATACTTATTTACAGATGGAGTTGGATGAAGATTCTAAACAAGTAATGGTAGTCAATACACCTTTAGGATTGTTTCAGTATCAACGACTTCCATATGGTATTGCCAGCGCACCCGCAATTTTTCAGCGTTATCTTGAACAACTTCTCAATGGTATAGAAGGATGTGGAAATTATTTAGATGACATTATTATAACCGCACCGTCATTGCAAGAACATGTACAACGAGTAGAGCAAGTAATCAATATTCTCGAAGACAACGGTATCAAGTGCAAAAAAGAAAAATGTTTCTTTTTGAAGGAAGAAATTGAGTACTTGGGTAGAAGAGTAAGCGCTAATGGAATCCTTCCAGACTATTCAGGCATTCAAGCAGTTAAGTAACTGAAACCACCTATGAAAATAACGCAACTAGAAGCTTTTATAGGGAAAGTGAATTACTATTGCAATTTTATTCCAAATTTTTCTCAGTTAGCCGCTGGGGCTCAGAGCAGCAACAAGCTTTTAAAGATCTTAAATTACATATAATTAATGCTACGCAGTTGACACATTTCAATGAACAATTACCAATTACACTAGCAACCGACGCCTCATTTTTTGGCATTGGCGCCGTTCTTTCGCACATTTATCCTGATGGAAATGAACGTCCAATAGCATTTGCATCTAAAACTATGGATACACATCAACTTAAATATAGTCAAATTGAAAAAGAAGGTTTAGCAATAGTGTTCGGAGTTAAGAAGTTCCACCAATACTTATATGGGAGAAAGTTTTTACTAATCACAGACCATAAACCTCTCATAAATATTTTTAATCCAAGCAAGCATCTACCACAAATGACTTCGCATCGTATTCAGCGTTGGGCCATCATACTAATGGCATATCAATTCGATATCAAGTATCGTAATACACACTCACATGGTAATGCGGATGCACTCTCTCGTTTACCTGTAAGTACCGATATTCATTTTGATATATCGGAAGCATGCTACAATGTTACACACATACAATTACCAATAAATGCTAATATTATTCGTAAGCACACTGAACGAGACGAAATACTACGTAAAGTTAAACATTTTGTTAAATCAGGTTGGCCTTCACAACTATCGCCAGGTGATAACGAAATTAGACCATATTTTCATCGGAGATTAGCTTTAACTTTTCATGAAAATCTTCTCTGCTTACACGCAAACGTAAAACGTATTGTTATTCCAAAATCATTACAGCAAAATATTCTAGAACTATTACATGATGGACATTGGGGAACCGTAAGAATGAAGCAATTAGCACGACATCACGTTTGGTGGCCAAACATCGATGACGACATAGCCAAAGTGACACGTCAATGTGAAATTTGTAAAGTTGGCAATCCAGCTCCTACACGTCAATACCTTAGTTGGCCAGAAGCAAAAGCACCATGGGAACGTGTTCATATCGACTTCGCTGGCCCTATATTCGATTCTATGTGGGTTATATGCATAGACGCATATTTGCAATTTCCATTCGTAACTCAGTTATCGTCAACTACAACAGATAGTACTATACATTCTTTAAAATCAATTTTTGCCATAGAAGGTTTTCCCAATACACTGGTTAGTGATAATGGACCTCAGCTAACATCCGACGCATTTCAACAATTTTGCAAGTTACATGGTATTACGCACATAACAACTGCACCGTTTCATCCAGCATCTAATAGCCTTGACAGACGGCAGCGTTGATCCGGATTAACTGCGCACTTAATCAGATCCTAATTTGTAGGTGACAGACGGTAGCTATGCGAGTTTGAAACTCTCATAAACAGCTCATTGTCCTTTTTATAATATTTTCCATGAAAATTGATAGAAGATAAACATTACAGTTGTTAGCCGACCAATTTTTACCAAACCATTTTTTATTACAAAAGCATATCAACACATTATTTTTAAAACTGCATCATAACATAGAAGTTTTATTGATATTATATTGAGAATTTGATAAACAGCTGTCAGGGTTGCTTGTATTTCATTCGCAATAGATGAAAATTGGCCATTTTTAACAATGTTGCCAACGAAAATCTCACAAACTCCCTAAAATTTTGAGAGTTATTTTTGGATTCAGTAACGGAGTTAGCTGTGGTAACTCCTGAATTAATCCCGAAAAATGCAATTAATCTGGTTTAACGCTGCCGTCTGTCAATGCTATAACGGACTCGCCGAGCGTTTTGTCCAAACATTTAAAACCGCAGTTCGAAAAAACATCAATGAAGGTCTATCCATCAGATGCGCCGTAGTAAAATATTTAGCTACTTATCGTTTTACTCCTAATTCCAATGGTAAAACACCTGCTGAACTTCTCCATGGTCGTTCAGTTCGCACCATGCACCATGTTATTTGAGACACCAACACAGTCAAAATCCAAGTTCGTAGACACACACAAATTTCAACCTAATGAACTAGTATACGCTAGAAACTTCGCGAAAGGAGAAAAGTGGATCAAAGGAATTATAATTCATTCGATTGGAAAAATGATGTTTATGGTAAAGTCAAACAGAGGTACCATAAGACGTCATATTAACCAACTCAAACCAAGATCAAACGAAGAAGGTAATAACAAAACACCCAGCATAATACTCCCAGATCAATGGATACCTGTACCTGAATCGACATCCACACATTCAGCAACGGTTATGTTGCAAGACAAGTCAAACATACAACCAGATATATCCACACAAGTACCTCATTTTAGGGATCAAAACAGCGCACCATCGCAAATAGAGGAAAACGTTGCAGAAGATCAGAATTCAAACAATCCGATTCGTAGAAGCAACCGATCGCGACAACAGGTTACTCGTTTCACAGCTCCTGATTTTAGAAATAAATAAATTAGTCTATAATTAAGAGGGAGGATGTGATATGAACTTAAAAATGTACAACACTGGATTTCAGTGTTAATAGTTGTCAACCCTGATAGTTTGTAAAACTTTGTAAGACGCAACTTCCTTCTTCTGGATTGCGCTACCGTCGAGTACAGACGTGCTTTTATATTCGGTATTGTATAATACTTTATTTTAATACACATGTAATTATAATGAATTATAATTAAATGAATACAAACACAACAATGATGACTGACGAACGGATAGAAGTCAGAAAGTTGGCCCTTGACCGTCTTCTGGCAGCCAGAGAAGCAGAGTCTGACACTGTAAATGGAAGGGTTAGATGTAATAAAGTGCCAAAGCTGAATTTCAAAGCTAATAATTATTACGATATGATTATTCTTTGTTCTTTGTTCAGTTTCTAACGAAGAACTCATAAAAGGGCTGTCGGGAGACACTGCAGAGGTATGGAAATTTAGTGAATTCCCCTCTCACACCGTGGCAGTCGAGAGAACCGTCAAACTGGTGACAAAGGCATCTTCTAAAGTTATTGACCCCCAATCTCGTGATCGTTTTATACGCTCTACACTGAAATCTAGGCAACAAGTGCCAAAGTTTAGAACAAAATGTGATTTTATCAATAAATTTGACACAGATTCAGACTAAAACAAGCCTAACATATGGTTGGTTGGTTGGGTTGGGCTTGGGAGGAACCCGAAGAGCAGCCACCTTCACGCGGTGGGTTCTGGGTGACCAATACAGGTTAGCTGAGAGCTGCAACAATTTTCACCTTGCGCTGTGGGGCGCCGCCTTTTCGCTCGTATCTCGGGAACGGTTCGTCCTACGGGCATGATCACGTATACCATTTCGGTAGCAAATGACGTGACAAATAACTTTTGTTTTATACATTTTGCCATGAGATGCGTATTTCAGGCGCTAGGTAGACAATTTCACGATTTTAGGCGAATTTCCGAAATTTCAAGGCCAGAGTTGGAGTTGAAGATGCAATCCGATCTCAAAACAAAAAGTTGCATTGGAATCAGGAAGCACTAAGGCAACTTTTCCGCACTATTAGAAATCCCAAATCGAAAAAAGTCCGGAATCGACCCACCCTATTGCATAATACAAAAGAATACAGAAAACGAATGCATTAGAGAGAGAGAAGAAGAAAACTGTAGCAAAAATAAGCACACAAAATCCTGGGTTTGTTTGTAAACACACTCTTCTTTTGACTGTTTCCCTCTTTTTCTCTTCTTTTGCACAAACAAGTCGAGCGCAAAGAGCTCGCTATAGAACCGAATGAACATATTTATGCATGTGAGTATGTTTATATGAGTGCTAGATAAACATACAAACCACTTTGGACATGTAACGAACATGAAAACAGATAAATCAAACCTGCGAAGTGATAGAAACTTACCAAAGTTCATATATTTTTATACAAAATATATGGGGTCTAGCCAAGCACCATTGGTCTCGACTAAGGTGTAATATTTACATAAATAATTAAGTGTAAAATTTCAGGTAGATCTGATTCGTCAGATAGTACGATTACGTCATATGCCGCTTGGAAATGTGTCCAGAAATTGTCAAGATTTTCTTTTTTAATTTCTAATACCGATTCAGATTTGTCTTGAATCAGTGAAGATGAAAATCGAGTGCAGTAGCGTATCAGACTGTCACTCACAGAAATAAATGTAGTGTATGAAATATCTTTCACCCTTTTTGTTTTGTAGCACCTTGCTTTGAGCTTGTAGGGTCTGCAGTGTACATGAACTTTTTTCGGCAGAAATCATCTTTGGAACTTTTAGCAACTGAGTTACATATTTTAAATTCCTTTGAGTCTGAGCTCATTTGAAAGATGTATGGAAAAAATCAAGAACGTCTCAGTGAAAACTAGACTGGTAGACGTTTAGAAAAAGTTTCGTAAATAATATGTTGAATAGAAGACTCTTTTATATGTAGAGTTTCAGAGAAGATCAATAAAACATGGCTTTTTGATAAACCGAAATTTCAAAATGTATTTATGTGTTTAGACGAGAACTCTTTTAAACAAATAAGAGTTCTTCAAATAAAATAAGTAATTTCACTTATACAGTATTTCGATTAAATTTGATTTAATTATTTATTAATAAACGGAAATATTTTATGTTTTATTATATCCTGAACAGGGTATATTAAGTTTGTCACGAAGTTTGTAACACCCAGAAGGAATCGTCGGAGACCCTTTAAAGTACATATGTATATATAAATGATCAGTATGTTGAGCTGAGTCGATTAAGCCATGTCCGTCTGACTGTCTGTCCGGCCGTCCGTCTATCTATATATATAGCTGCTCATTTGTTGGAACTGCCGATATCGGACCACTATAACATATAGCTGCCATACAAACTGAACGATCGGAATCAAGTTCTTGTATGGAAAGCTTTTGCATTTGAAAAGATATATTCACGAAATTTGGTATGGATAATTTTCTAAGGCAACAATTTAATCTCCAAAGAAATTGTTCAGATCGGCTTACTATAGCATATAGCTGCCATACAAACCGAACGATCGGAATCAAGGGCTTGTATGGAAAACTTTCGCATTTGACGTGGTATCTTCTCGAAATTTGACATGGATTACTGCTTTAGGTAATAATATAATCCGAAACAATTGTTCAGATCGCATTACTATAGCATATAGCTTCCATATAAACTGAACACATAGGTACAAAAAGAAATGCAGCTGCGAAGGGTATATCAGCTTCGGTGCAGCCGAAGTTAACGTTTTTTCTTGATTTTATGTATATATTTCTTTTATATATATTTTATGTCCATATGTCCTATAGGGTATACCAATAAGTTTATCATTTATTTATTATGTGCTAATGAGCGCTCGTTTTAGAAATCACTGGACTTTGTACATATGCATGTACATGTGTATTACGCTTTGGTTTTTTACAAAATCGTGCTTGTTTTTGTCGATCAAAAACCAAGAGATGTTGCGGGATATATGCCAATGTGGACTTTGAAGCAATACATATGTGACAGTACACTTTTGTACAATTATTGAAGATTATTGATTGATTATTATAAAAATCGTTTTACTGTACCTGATGTCGATGTGGTTTGTTTTTCAACGGATGTTGTATATACATTTGTATATGCGCCCGTATGTACATATATACGTATATATGTAAATATGTTCGCAGTACGAAGAAACCGCGAAAAGAGAATTAACCGACGGAAGGTAATTTTCGCAAATTCACTTGTTTGTATGTATATATATATAAAATTTGTATAAATGCGCCCGTATATACATATGTAGATATTTTTGGAGTGAGAAGAAGCCGCGAAAAGAAAAGTTACAAATCTTTTATTGTAGATATATGTATGCATATGTTAGATATATGTCTGGTTAGCGTTCCATTTTGCGTACGGAGATCAACGACTCGTATGTGACCGTCGGAGCCAAGCCGCCACTCGGGCGGGGGCAGACAATCATCATGGATGAGGACACAATTTCCAACTTTAGGCACTTGCTCAGGAGTCTTCCAACGGTATCTTTAGTGGAGATCCTCTATGTACTCGTCCTTCCATCGGCGGCTGAAATTATGATGGAGAATTTTAACTTTTCCCATCGATTTAATAGGGATAGCGACTCCGCGTCTGGCTCTGGAATGGCCAGAATTGGTGCTCCTTTTAGAAAATGCCCTGGAGTTAAAGCGGTGAAATCTGAGGGGATTTACGAGAGAACTGTGAGTGGCCGTGAATTGAGAACGGCTTCAATTCGATTTAAAAACGTCGTGAACTTTTCATAATTGAATTTGTAATTCAGCTAGCCGTTTGAAGTGGGATTTGAATCTTTTCACAGTTGATTCCCATAAACCGCCCATATGAAGAGCGCTTGGAGGTATAAATTGCCAATTGATGCCTTGAGGGGCGTACTTTTGTACGATGTCGGGTGACACTTGTGTTAGGAAATCTACAAACTGCTTTTCTGTGGCTCGGAGAGCTCAAATGAATGTTTTGCTATTATCGTTCATGATTTTTGATGGGTAGCTACGTCGAGCGATGAAGTACTGCCTTTGTCGTGAAACATACCAATACAGCTACAGCCTTTCATGAGAGTGGGAGACCTTAACATGGACGTCTTTACCAGAAAAGGCGCAGCAAAAAGTTGTAAAAAGCAGAGCGAAATTGAAGCGTTCAGATGGAAGTGCTGCCATAATCTGCGTTCACATCTTCTGTCTGTGCATAGTGCAAATCTTGAACGTGAAGATGCACTTCTTGATTTGCGGCTTAAGACGGGGGATAAATACTCTCGGCGCACAGTATGTTGTAAGAAGCGAAGTTCGGCGTGTAGCATTAATATGTGGATGTAATTGAGGAATAATTTGTCAAATGGAGACCTCTCTGGAATTATTATGGGGATGGTATTCGTTGTATGTTAGGCTTGAATTAGCAAAGTGGAGCGTTGGCATGAAGAAGACCTTTCGTGTCTAGAAATGGGTATAGAACTAAGAGTGAGCTCTTTTTATAAATTGGCTTCGATTCTCTTAGCAGTGATATATCGTGGCTGAAGTAGCGCACTTGTGTATATGTTTTGTAACTCTAGGTACGTCACTGTATTGCATGGGAAAGTAGATGATCCTTTGACTTTGCTTTTGAGTTGCTCTATAAATTTGAACATGTAAGGAACTACTCTGAGAGCTCTTGAAAACGATGAAAATCGTTCAAGGATGTCGGCATCATCCAATATTGTGTGAAAGGTGGCGATTTTTCAACCTTCTGGGGCGATTATGTTGCGCATGGGAGATTGTGTCCAAGAATCAGGAGATTCCATTAACCATCGGGGGCCATTCCACCAGAGGGTGGTGGTGGCAAAGTGCAGTGGTTTGCACCCTCTTGTACCTAGATCGGCAGGATTGTCAGCACTGGCTACATGGCGCCAAGTGGCTGATCCTACTAGGTCAAGTATTTGAGACGTTCGATTAGAAATAAACGTGGTTTTTCTCACCAGGCTAGTACAGTTTCGGAATCGGACCACAGATATAGTTTGCATTTTGTCATGTTTAAATGCGTTTGCACCACCATGTAATTCGACTTTGTGTTCGGGGGAGTAGTTTACCCATCGTGGAATTTATATCTGAGAAATGTCATTCAGATTGTTTGCGAATTGGGACCATTTTTCTAAGCGAAGAGGTTTCACTTGTTCGTTCCAGTCGATTCCATCTACCCATAATTCTTGTATTAACATTTTCGCTTGTATCATAATTGGCGAAAGCCATCCTGCGGGGAGGATAAAATCTGGCGTTTTGTTATGGCTGATAATGCGGATATGGACTCAGTCGTGTATGAGAACTGGTCCGATATCGCATTCCATTGGATGCCTGGAGTTTTTGTTGTACTTTCCTTTCAAATATAAGGAAATTAGAACCCAACAAATTTTCGTTTGTTATATTTTTAAGTATATTTGGGTGATTTTCCGCAATCTTTTTTAATGGAAACCCTGCGGATTTGAGAGTTTTTGTTACCTGTGATAAGGACTCATATGCTTGTGGAAGACTGTGGCTTCCAGACAGGATATCGTCTACATACGTTTGTGTTTTTAACACTTGTGTTGCCAGAGGAAATTTTAACTTTGTGTCTTCTGCCAGTTCGTGGAGTGTACGAATGGGTAAGTATGGGGCACAGTTTACGAAAAAGGTAACTGTTTTTAAATTAAAGTCGCGTAAAGGACTGGTGGGGGATCATCGGAACATAAAACGTTGAAAATCTTTGTCGTGTTTATGGACGACTGTTTGCCGATACATTTTTTCAACGTCCCCATTGAATACGTTTTTTATATATATTTTATATATACGCCAATTTAATATGAAGAGCATTAAATCCGGTTGGAGTGTGGGTCCCGTAAATAGGATATCATTTAGGAATTTACCCGAACTAGTGATTTTTGAGGCATTAGAGAAAACTCTTATTTGTGTTGTTTTTTTGTCTGGCTTTACTACGGCGTGATATGGCAGGTAAACGGAGTAGTATTTGGCGTTGACGATTTTCTCCCCTAAGTTTACTTCCTCCATATGATCTTAATGGAGGTATTCTTCTCACACACCATCATATTCTGATTTGAGTTCAACTTTTTTAAGTAGGTTTCTTTCCATACTTAGAAACTCCCGTATTGCAGAAGTGCAAGAGTGACCTAAGGCGAGTGTGTTAGGAAATTGTTGTTTAAGTGGTAGTCGTACGACATACCGAACATTTTCTGATCTGGTATGGGAATATTCTGTCCATAGAACCGACAAACAATTTGAAAAAGTGGATTGAAGTTTTATGCATTCTGCACTTGTTTCTTTCTGAATCTTTGGTAAATTCATTAATATCGTCACTTGTTTGTCGACCAATATTCTCTCGTTTTCGTAACGTGCTTTAAGAGCTTCCCAAGCAAAGTTGATTGTATTTGCCCCGCACTCACCTTTTAGCTCACCACAAATTTTCCGTAAATCACGAAATTAAACAATGTATTAGTTTGTGCACGCGTGTTCCACTAGGGTTTTATTACACTTTAAAATTCACAGCCTTTTAATAACAATTCTGGGGACGGTATATACCGAAATAGGGTTTTATTAAATAATTTAAAAATGCAATTTTGATTATAATGCTAGAATTTCGGGGACGGTATATGCCCAATAGGGTTTGGTGAAAAAAACGGAAACTTCCAGAAAATTGAAAAATGTATAAATTACGGATCTCTGCGGCGTGGAATATTCGATCGTTGCTGATGTCGATAACCAACTGTCCTGCATCCCCTCGTCGGTTCCCTTTTTATCTTAGGTAGGGGGGCGGTGTCATGGTGTTGGTTGGTGTACTTGTGTGTTGGTGTCAAAATGTGTTGCTCTCGTGAGTAATGTGGATGGTAAGTGGTGATGTGATGAGTGTGGTGAAGGATGCGTGTTAGTGTTGATATGTTGAGTTGATGTGGTGTGCTAATGTGGGGTGTGTGTGTATTTTCGGGGGAGGATGCTCATTTATACATCCTGGCCCCCTATGCGAATATTTAGCCTAGTAGCCTCTGAAGTTGTTGCAGAGTTGCAACAACGTTGCTGAGGCCTGTTGTACGGCGGGCTTGTGGTCTAGGGTGGCGCCTCCAGTTCGGGGTTGCATGACGAGGACGCCTCTATCGGGACTCCTCCCTTGGTAATGCCGGCCTTCGCGATTGCGGTCGCGGGGGCCGTCGGCTGGCAATACGACTGCGAGGGGCATGATGACGCCCGACGTCGTGTTCAGCGGTTCGGTGCAGCATCGTGTGATGGTGCCGCATGCATACCTAGCACTGGTACCCGGTTGTACATTCGCGCGTGAGATGGGTAGGCGCCAGGCAATTCAGGCAATGGCCGTGTACCTGTGCGATCTGCTGGCGTTGCGGGGGTGTCATCCCCTTGAAGATGCCACAGTGTGGCAACCGATGTCGTCGGCGACACAGCACGCATTGACGCTGGGGCTGCTCCGGAGCTATTGCCTGCGGGTCACTGCGCGGAGCCGATAGAGTTTCTCGGGTATGTGCGGCAGCGATGGTTGTTCGCGGCGCTGCTATTTTGGTAGCTCTAGGGCGCGGAACAGTGACGGCGGAACGCACAGTGGGCGTAGTACAATTGGCATCTCGGCATCCATATTGATCTGTTAAGAAAATAGTATCTTTAATTATCATATATCATATCCGACAAAACTATGTATACCCCATGAAAGTTGAAAAGAAAATTATCATATCTTTTAAAAAGTGAAGTTTATTTTTTTGCATGGTTTTTGTTTTTGCTTATGAGTATACTTCATTCAAAAAATTAAATTAAGTTTCTGCATTTTAGTGCTAGTGACTGCAAAATACGCGGTAATCTGAAAAAGAGAAATTCTTAGCAAAGACAAAAGTATGTATGCCCGAATAAATTTGGAGGTTACCTTCAGACTAGAGCTTCAATATTTAGTGTTGCCACCCTTATCATTAATTACTGCCAATAGACGTCGAGGCATGCTGTCAACCAAGTTTTGAAGAAGTGATTGGGGTATGTTTTCCCAGGAGTCTTTCAATTTATTAAAAATCTCGCCTTTATTTGAACATCAAGAAGATCGGTCAAGCTTGTCATCCAAATATTGCCATAAGTGTTCCATGGGGTTTAAGTCGGGGCTTTGGGCATGCCATGGTAGGAGTTCTATCGATTTTTGTTCGAAGTATTCTTTTGCAACCCGACTAGTATGCTTGGGGTCGTTGTCCTGTATGCCCATTTTTTGCGTAGCTGGCTCCAAATTGGTACCTAACATTTGAACATAAGACTCTACCGTAATTTTACCTTCGATCATTACGGGATTTGAGAGACCACTGTAGCTAAAACAACCCCAAACCAATACATTTCCGCCTCCAAACTTTATGGTGCTTTGAATGCATTTACTCTGAAGCTTCTCGTGGCTCTTTCGCCAAACTTTTTGCCGTCCTTTAGTATTTTTAAATTCAAATTTGCTTTCATCACTCCAAATTACTTTTTTCAAAAATTTGGTGGCAGTTTGTAATACTTTTTTGCAAACTCCAATCCTGCCTTTAAATTTTTCTTGCTGATGAACGGTTTTTTAATCTTGTAGTTGCTGGAATACCCGTCTTCTCGAATTTTTCGTTAAATGGTTCGCTCGGAAACATCTATTTGAAGGCTCTGCTTAATAAATTGGGCTGATATAGTCGGATCTTTTTTCACTTCTCTCACTATTTTTGTCTCTTCGCGCACTGTAGTTACACTAGGTCGGCCTGAACTTGGAGCACTCTCTAGCCCACCATTTTTTTGGTATAGTTGTTTGCAATTTTTCTGTATCCCATTCCATCTAAATGATCATGAACAATCAATTTTCGCAGGTCAATGCTTATTTCTGCAGATCTTGGCATTTCACTAAATAAAATATTTATATTATTTACCCAAACACTTTTATCGAGTATAAAATCATGAAATTTTATCTTTGTGGAGTTTGTTTCTAAATATTTGCAAAACCTATTTACGCAAAGAAGCACTACGCACAAATATTTCCTCGGAATACATAATTTTGTCGCCTGCAAAGTTCAACTGATCATCAACAAGTGCACATTCTGCAAGCAAAATAAAAGCTAACGGTAGATATCATACCGTTATTATTTGTCAACTTACAGCGTGCACTTACCGTATGTACAATTTTTTAATTGTTGAACTTTTGAAAAAAATATTCAAAGAACAATATAAAATGTGCTGGGGTATTCATAGTTTTGTCGGATACTGTATATGTATATGTGTATACAATCATACTGCCGATGGTGCCACGTAAGGTGGCACGAGTGAGTCGTCGGATGGATCGAACTTGTTTTGTTTTTGTCTTTTGCTAGTGTTTATTACTAGTTTATGATTTCGCTATTATTTATTCTGTCTCTTTTGTTTATTAATTATGATTACGTTATATTCAGTTTACTTTTCGGTTTTATCGGCGGTTGGCAAAAAGCATAGCTTAACGAGCGGCCTGGTTAGCGTTCCCGTTTGTGTACGGAGATCGACTATGCGAATATGACCGTCGGAGCCGTAGTAGATCTTCTCTATGCGGCCAAGCCGCCATTCGGTAGGGGGGAGACAATCGTCATTGATTAAGACACAATCTCTAAGCTTAGGCGCGTTTTCTGTGATTTTCTCTCGGTACCTTCTGTGCAGGTCCTTTAAATAATCATCTTTCCATCGGCGACTAAAGTCATGATAGAGATTTTTAATTATTTCCCAACGATTTAATAAGGAAAGCGACTCCACGCCTCGCTCAGGTGTGGCCAGAATGGGCGCTCCTTTAAGAAAATTCCCTGGTGTGAGGGCAGTAAAGTCTGAGGGATCTTGCGTGAGTGCAGCGAGAGGCCGTGAATTAAGAACGGCTTCAATTCTAATTAAGAGGGTCGTGAATTCTTCGTAATTAAATTTGTGGTTGCCAACTATCTTTTTAAAATGAGATTTGAAGCTTTTTATGGCAGATTCCCATAAGCCACCCATATGTGGAGCGCTTGGGAGGATAAACTGCCCATTGATACCTTGGGGAGCATATTCTTGTACAATGTCCGGTGAGACTTGTTTCATAAAATCCAAAAATTGTTTTTCTGTGGCTCTTTGAGTTCCGATAAATGTTTTTCCATTATCGCTCATGATTTTTGATGGAAAGCCTCGTCGTCCGACGAAACGAGCAAAAGCCGCAAGAAAAGCCTCCGTCGTCAGATTCGTACATTTGTAGCTCAAGATGTACTGCTTTTGTCGTGAAACAGACAAAAACAGCCACATAGCCTTTCATGAGGGTAAGAGACCTTAGCATGGATGCCTTTACCTGGAAAGGCCCAGCAAAATCAACACCTGTTGTGGTGAAAAGCAGAGCGAAATTGCAGCGTTCAGGTGGAAGTGCTGCCATAATCTGCGATCGCATTTTCTGCTTATGCATAGTGCAGATTTTGCACATGAAAATGCACTTCTTTATTCGGGGCTTCAGTCGGGGTATGTACAGCTCTTGGCGGACCATATGTTGCATGAGGCGATGTTCGGCGTGGAGCATTAGTATGTGGATATATCTAATAAATAAAGTGGCGAACGGACACCTCTCTGGTATGATTACAGGGTGGCGTTCATTGTACGTTAGGCTTAAATTAGCAAGCCGACCATTCGCACGAAGTAAACCCTTCGTATCTAGAAATGGGTTTAGAACTAAGAGTTGAGCTCTTTTATCAATAGGCTTCGATTCTCTTAGTAATTCTATATCGCGGCTGAAGTAGCGCGTTTGGGTTGATACGATAAGAGCGACCTTTGCCTTTTCTAAGTCTTGGTGCGTCAAATTATCGCAATGGAGATAAGTTGCTCCCTTAACTTTAAGTTTAAGCCGCTCTAAAAACTTGAATATATAGGCAACTACCCTGAGGGCTCGAGGGAACGATGAAAATCGTTCAAGGATGTCAGTGTCATCCAGTGTTGCATGATAAGTGTCAATTTTTCGACTTTCTGGGGCAAGTATGTTGCGTATGGGCGATTGTGGCCAAGAATCGGGAGATTTTGTTAACCATCGGGGCCATTCCACCAGAGGATGGATGTGGTGAGATGCAAAGGTTTGCATCCTCTTGTACCTAGATCAGCCGGATTGTCAGCACCGGCTTCATGTCGCCAAGTGGCTGATCCTACTATGTCAAGTATTTCAGATGTTCGGTTAGAAATATAAGTTTTCCACGCATGTGGTTGTTTTTCTAGCCAGGCTGAACTATCTCGGAATCGGACGATAAATATAATCTGTATTTCGCCATATATAAGTGGGTCTGCAGCGTTGAAGCTAGCTTTGCTAGTAGCAGAGCGCCACAGAGTTCAAGTCGTGGGAGACTTAGCGTTTTTAGAGGCGCAACTTTTGCTTTTGCCGCTAATACGTGGCTTGTAGTTGCGACATCGCTTTGTGTGCGCACATATATAGTGGCACAATATGCCTTTTCGGAGGTATCGCAGAAGCCGTGTAGTTCCACTTTGTATTCGGGGGAATAGTTTACCCACCCTGGAATTTGTATCTGCGAGATGTCGTTCAAATTATTAGCGAACTGACGCCATTTTTCTAAGCGAAGAGGTTTCACTTGTTCGTCCCAGTCGGTTCCGTCTAGCCATTATTCTTAGATCAGGATTTTCGCTTGTATCATAATTGGCGAAAGCCATCCTGCGGGGTCAAAAATTTTTTCCACAGAGGAGAGAATTTGGCGTTTTGTAATGGCGGATAATGCGGATATGGACTCAGTCGTGTATAAAAACTGGTCCGATATCGCATTCCATTGGATGCCTAGTGTTTTTGTTGTACTCTCCTTTTCAAATATAAGGAAATTAGTATCCAATAAATGGTCTTTAGGAATATTTTTCAAAATATTTGGGTGATTGGCTGTAATCTTTTTTAAAGGAAACCCTGCGGTATTGAGGGCATTTATTACCTGTGATACGGTCTGGTATGCTTGTGGAAGACTGTGGTTTTCAGACAAGATATCGTCTACATACGTTTGCGTTTTTAAGACTTGTGTTTCCAGGGGAAATTCTGGCTTTGTGTCTTCTGCCAGTTCGTGTAGTGTACGAATGGCTAGATATGGGGCACAGTTTACGCCAAAGGTAACTGTTTCAATTTAAAGTCGCGTAGTGGACTATTGGCAGATTTTCGAAATATAATCCGCTGAAAATCTTGATCATCTTTATGTACGAGTGGTTCTTGAGGCATTGAAGACAACTCTGACTTTTGTGGTTTTTTTATCAGGCTTTACTACTGCATGATGTGGCAAGTAGAAAGAGTAATATTTGCCTCTTATGATTTTTTCACATGGGCTCACTTCCTCCATGTGGTCTAAATGGAGGTATTCTTCTAAGACACCATCATAATCTTGTTTGAGCTCACCTTTTCTAAGTAGGTTTTTTCCATACTTAGAAACTGCTGTATTGCAGAGGTGCGAGAGTGACCTAAGGCGAGTGTGTCTGGAAATTGGTGTTTTAATGGTAGTCGTATGACGTACCGACCATTTTCTGATCGAGAAGTTGTGGCTTTGTAAAAGTCTTCACAATACTGATCTTCAGGGGTTGTGATTGATATGGGGGGAGAGCTCTTCTAATTCCCAAAACTTTTTCAATTGTGAATTGAGGTAGTCGTTTGGTATTTCCTCAACTTGAGTTGTCATTGCTGTGACTGGTTCCGCAACTAGTCCACTTAGGACCCATCCGAAAATGGTATTTTGCGCCAGTAGTGTTTTCGAAATTTTTTCACCACCTTCTAGTTTCATTTGCGATATAAGATCGCTGCCTAATAGAAGGTCTATTTGACCGGGGGTGTTGCAGTTGGAATAGCAAAATAGCAAAATGCAATAGCAATGCTTGCTATTTATTTGATAGCTTGGAAGCGCTTATCCGCTTGGGGGGAAATTAGGGTAATGGGGCATATTTTGTTAGAGTTTTGTACTACTCGTCCGCCCATTCCCGTAATTTCATAATTGGCTTGTTTTGTTGGCAGTTTTAGCCTAATGTGTGCCCTAGACGCCATGAATGATCGTTGTGATCCTTGGTATATTAGGGCTCTTAGTTTGAACAGTTCTCCTCGATGTTCGATAGAGACAACTGCTGTGGGTAGTAGTACTCTACTATGATTTTCGCTGTGTAGCGTTTGAGTTTTTAGTGCTTTTGAGCAGCATGGTGTCTCTTGGCAAATTTCTGGAGTTTCTGTTTCGGAAGTTGCTGTTGGAACTAAACCCATGGCTTTTTTTGATAAAGCACTACTTTGAGATGTGTTGGGAAAGTTATTGAGGTGTAACATAGAATGATGTGGCAATATACGCAATTGAATTTGCTTTCACAAGTCTTAAGACTGTGGGAGTGGGACAATCAGTTTGTACAGAGTCCTTTTGACCTGACAAAGTTGTTCTTTTCTCGCAAGTTTTTAGCTTATGAATTTTTTTAGTGAATTTATTTTGTTCAGATGTGAACGCTTGTGTTTTGAAAAAACTTCTGTTTAAATGATTGCTGCTTTCGGCTTGGGGTCTATTATCTGAATCTTCGATTTAAGTCGCGTTGAACGTTTTTAGTTCTGATTACTTTTTTGTCTACCCTTTCCGCAATTTCGTATTGGGTGGTTAAGAAATCTTTCATCTGCTGCCACGTTGGGCATTTTCTTCTTGATGAGAGCGATTGCGCCCATAAAAGTAATGATTTTTCTGGTAATGCTGCGGTGCATATGTTTACCAGAATAGGATCCCAATTGTGTGTGGGAATATTTTGTGTCGATAGCACCGACAAACAATTTGAAACAGTGGATTCCAGTTTCATGAATTCTTCACTGGTTTTTCTTTGAATTTTAGGCAAGTTCATAAGTATCTTTACTTGCTTGTCAACTAATATTCTCTCATTTTCATATCTTTGTCTTAAAGCTTCCCAAGCTAAATTAAAATTATCGTCATTCAATGCGAACTGCTTGACTATTACGCCTGCTTGAACTTTAGTTTTGTATCGGAGGTGATACAATTTTTGCGCTTGTGATAATTTTGGATGGTTTATGTACACGGCTGTAAATTGTAATTGTTCATAACATCCATGAAATATTTCCGTATCACACGCTGGCACTTTGAGATGAATGCCTGAACTTTCCTCTTGGGCTTGCAATTGTGGTAACTCTACTCTACTGTGGGGAGTAGGTGCAATTGCCTTCATAAGCTTTAATTGATCTGATATTATTGCTTTTGTGTCTTTATAGCGGTCTAAGCAATTTTCGTATTTGGGGTAAGACGAAGATTTGAAATTTTCGGGTAGATCTGACCATCATCAGTTTCTACTATTGCGTCGTATGCCGCTTGGAGGCGTGTCCAAAAATTGTCAATATATAATAGTTGTCCTAAATCGGCGAAGATGCAAATCGAGTGCAGTATTTAATTAAGCTGTCACTCTCAGAAATGAATTTAATATACGAAGTGTCTTTCCCCCTTTTTTGCTTTGTAGCACCTTGCTTCGAGCGTGTAGCTTCTGCAGGTGTACATGGACTTTTGTCATCATTAATCATTTTAGGAATTCTAAGAATTCTGCTTTAGATTCTTTTGAATCTGTTCTCATTCAGAAAATTTGAATTAATAAAATATATATATAACCGGAAGCTCTTCTCCATAAAATAAGAGCTGTTATTACCGACAAAGAATTTAATAACGCGTTTATCGCTTGTATTGCTCGCGTTTGTATTTACTTGCGTTTTTGTGTTTTTTTTGAAAAATATTTTTTATGGTTTTATCCGTATGCCCTTGTATCAGCGCGCACTGAAAACTAGGTCAATATCCTTTGTACATACGTGTGGATGCAATGTGCATATAATATGCGTTAAATTAAATATGTGCAATTATGCTTGTTCTTGTTTGACAAGGAACAAGAAAATGCTCGGAAATCGCCAACATTGGACTTTCAATATATGTATGTATGTATGTATGTACAAAGGTAAGTATTAGTTTGCAATATTTAATTTTTTCAATCAATGTTGTTTGATTTTCCGCACCAAATATATTTTTCGCACCGTTTATTTATTTTCCCAATCTCTCTTAATTAATTGTATCCTATGTTTATAGTTATACAAGCATGTGAGAATATAAGGCAATATATAGAAATAATGCGCGGTTGTGAACTCGCGTTTAGAAATATGCGCTAAAGCGCTAATGTATAATATATATACATATGTATATATATATATATATATATATATATATATATATGTATGTATATCAATTTTAGTTATATATAATCCGCTGGAGGATATGTATATATGTATGATTGTTTTCGTTCTCTTTTGTGCCTTATTCTTCTTGCTACTTTTTTCTTACTTTTTTGGAAGCAATCCCTCTCTCAGCTTAATAAGCTGAAGCGGTATTGTCCGTTTAATGTGCAAGTGACTCCCTCTCCAGCCTAATAGTCTGAAGGGGTATTACTGTAATAATTTGCAATTATCCCACTCACAGTTAATTAGCTGAAGCGGTATTGCTAGAATAATTGTGTGTATATGTATACACGAAGGTAAGTTTAAAAAAGTGAGGAATAGTACTTTATTTAGTTAATTATATATACATATATATATGTGTATACTATGGATACATATATGTGACCTGGTCTACGAAAAGGGAGCTAACATGCGAAAACTAGTTTTCTGGGAAACAGCTGTTAAAAATAAACAACTCGTTTCGTCAGTTTTTTTTTTGAAAATTGATGTTTTGACACCTAAGCCCCCTTGCCCCCTTTCCGTAGACCAGGTCATATATATATATCTATATATATATATATGTATATATATTATTTACCGTATTGGCTTCTATCGGTACTCGAATCTTCCGCCGATTTAGAGCCTTTACTAACCGTTTTTATTAAACGGGTTTAATTATTATCGGTTCTCTGATTTTGACCGTTCGTGCACGTTACATACATATATACATTTAATAAAAAAAATTAAAAGTGGACTGGATACACTCACTCTGATTTTGGGGCTTAAATTAAGGAGATGTGTGCGCTTCTCCTACGCCGGCGTTCCGATTTGTACCTTGCTCGTTGTTGTGTTGTTTTCTTTTTACTTTTTTTTCCACGTTTTTGTTTGTTTGTTTGTATTCAATATTTAATTTGTAATTGGTGTAAGCCGTTTTATATTTATTATGTTTCGCACCCGATTTTTTTTTTGTTTTTGTTTTGTAGTGTTAGAATTGCTTTGTTGTTTTTGTATCAATCTTTCACTGTTTTTGTGCTTTGTATTTTTTATGCACTTCACTGCTCTGAAGTTTCACTTTTTACGTGTTCAGATTTTCTATTTTATAAATTTATTTTGCCACTGTGAATCCACTTCACTTCTTTAGTTTTTGTCGCTCTTTATGTATATATAGAAATAATTATTTCCTTTTGTAAAAATTTTTTATTTTTTTGTCACTGTACTTAGTCTCGTGCTTTGCTTTCACTTTCACTTTTTCTTTTATATTTCCACTGTGCCGTTCTTTATGGCTCGAAGGACCATGTATTTGCCCCGCACTCACCTTTTAGCTCACCACACATTTTTCGTAAATCACGAAATTAAACAATGTAATGCTTTGTGCACGCGTGTTCCACTAGGGTTTTATTACACTTTAAAATTCACAGCCTTTTAATAATAATTCTGGGGACGGTATATACCTCAAAAGGGTTTTATTAAATAATTTAAAAATTCAATTTTGATAATAATGTTAGGATTTCGGGGACGGTATATGCCCAAGAGGGTTTGATGAAAAAAATGGAAACTGCCAGAAAATTGAAAAATGTATAAATTACGGATCTCTGCGGCGTGGAATATTCGATCGTTGCTGATGTCGATAACCAACTGTCCTGCATCCCCTCGTCGGTTCCCTTTTTCGCTTAGGTATGGGGGCGGTGTCACGGTGTTGGTTGATGTACTTGTGTGTTGGTGTCAATATGTGTTGCTCTCGTGAGTAATGTGGATGGTAAGTGGTGATGTGATGAGTGTGGTGAAGGATGCGTGTTAGTGTTGATATGTTGAGTTGATGTGGTGTGCTAATGTGGGGTGTGTGTGGATGTGGATTAAGAGCGAACTGTTTGACTATTACGCCTGCTTGAACTTTGGTTTTGTATCTGAGGTGGTATCATTTCTGCGCTTGTGATAATTTAGGATGGTTTATGTATACGGCTGTAAGCATGTCCCGGGAGGACGGCCACTGTTCATAACCACCGTGAAATATATATGTGTCGCATGCTGGCACTTTAAGGTGAATGTCTGAACTTGCCTCTTGGGCTTGTCTTCGTGGCAGCTCTACTCTCGGTTGTGGAATAGGTGCATTTGATTTGATTAGTTTTAATTAGTGCCGCTTGAAAACGTGTCCAGAAATTGTCAAGATTTTCTTTTTTAATTTCTAATACCGATTCAGAATTGTTTTGAATCAGTGAAGATGAAAATCGAGTGCAGAAACGTATCAGTTTTGTAGCACCTTGCTTTTAGCGTGTAGAGTCTACAGGTGTACATGAACTTTTTTCGGCAGAAATCATCTTTGAAACTTTTAGCAACTGAGTTATTTTAAATTCCTTTGAGTCTGATCTCATTTGAAAGATGTATGGAACAGTGAAAACTAGACTGGTAGACGTTTAGAAAAAGTTTCGTATCTAATATGTTGAATAGAAGACTCTTTTGTATGTAGAGTTTCAGAGAAGATCAATAAAACATGGCTTTTTGATAAACCGAAATTTCAAAATGTATTTATGTGTTTAGAAGAGAACTCTTTTAAACAAATAAGTGTTCTTCAAATAAAATAAGTAATTTCACTTATACAGTATTTCGATTAAATTTGATTTAATTATTTATTAATAAACGGAAATATTTTATGTTTTATAATACCCTGAACAGGGTATATTAAGTTTGTCACGAAGTGTGTAACACCCAGAAGGAATCGTCGGAGACCCTTTAAAGTATATATGTATATATAAATGATCAGTATGTTGAGCTGAGTCGATTAAGCCATGTCCGTTTTGCTGTCTGTCCGTCCGTTTGTATATATACGAACTAGTCCTTAAGTTTTTAAGATATCATTTTATATTTTGCAAACGTCATTTTCTCTTCAAGAAGCTGCTCATTTGTCGGAACTGCCGATATCGGACCACTATAACATATAGCTGCCATACAAACTGAACGATCGGAATCAAGTTCTTGTATGGAAACAAGGCAACAATGTAGTCTCCAAAGAAATTGTTCAGATCGGCTTACTATAGCATATACATAGCTGCCATACAAACCGAACGATCGGAATCAAGTGCTTGTATGGAAACTTTCGCATTTGACGTGGTATCTTCACGAAACTTGAGATGGATTACTGCTTAAGGTAATAATATAATCTCCGAAACAATTGTTCAGATCGGATTACTATAGCATATAGCTTCCATATAAACTGAACACATAGTTACTTAAAGAAATGCACCTGCGAAGGGTATATAGGCAAGTTCACTTGTTGGTATGTATGTATATACATATATATAAAATTTGTATAAATGCGCCAGTATATGTACATATATTCGGAGTGAGAAGAAGCCGCGAAAAGAAAAGTGAGAATTCTTTTATTGTAAATGCATGTATGTATGTATATGTTAGATATATGTCTGGTTAGCGTTCCATTTTGCGTACGGAGATCAACGACACGTATGGGACCGTCGGAGCCAAGCCGCCACTCGGGCGGATGAGGACACAATTTCCAAGTTTAGGCACTTGCTCAGGAGTCTTCCAACGGTATCTTTTGTGGAGATCCTCTATGTACTCGTCCTTCCATCGGCGGCTGAAATTATGATGGAGAATTTTAATTTTTTCCCATCGATTTAATAGGGATAGAGACTCCACGTCTGGCTCAGGAATGGCCAGATTGGGTGCTCCTTTTAGAAAATGCCCTGAAGTTAAAGCGGTGAAATCTAAGGGGTCTTACGAGAGAACTGTGAGTGGCCGTGAATTGAGAACGACTTCAATTCGATTTAATAACGTTGTGAACTCTTCATAATTGAATTTGTAATTTCCAGCTACCCGTTTGAAGTGGGATTTGAATCTTTTTACAGTTGATTCGCATAAACCGCCCATATGAAGGGCGCTTGGGGGTAAAAAATTGCCAATTGATGCCTTGAGGGGGGTACTTTTGTACGATGGCGGGTGAAACTTGTGTTAGGAAAGCCACAAACTGCTTTTCTGTGCTATTATCGTTCAGGATTTTTGATAGGTAGCCACGTCGAGCGACGAAGTGAGCAAATGCCGCGAGAAAAGGTGGTCCGTCGTCAGATTACTACATAGCTCAAGGAGTACTGCCTTTTTCGTGAAACCTACTTTTCATGAGAGTGGGAGACCTTAACATGGACGTCTTTACCTGAAAAGGCGCAGCAAAAGGTCGTGAAAGGCATAGCGAAATTGAAGCGTTCAGGTGGAAGTGCTGCCATAATCTGCGTTCACATCTTCTGTTTGTGCATAGTGCAAATCTTGAACGTGAAGATGCACTTCTTGATTTGCGGCTTAAGACAGGAGATAAATACTCTCGGCGCACCGTATGTTGTATGAGGCGATGTTCGGCGTGTAGCATTAATATGTGGATGTAATTGAGGAATAATTTGGCAAATGGAGACCTCTCTGGAATTATTATGGGGATGGTGTTCGTTGTATGTTAGGCTTGAATTAGCAAAGCGGAGCGTTGGCATGAAGAAGACCTTTCGTGTCTAGAAATGGGTTTAGAACTAAGAGTGACCTCTTTTTATAAATTGACTTCGATTCCCCTAGCAGTGATATATCGTGGCTGACGTAGCGCGCTTGCGTTTATGCGATTAGTGCAACCTTTGCCTTTTGTAACTGTAGGCACGTCACTGTATTGCATGGGAAAATAGACGATCCTTTGACTTTGATTTTGAGTTGCTCTATAAATTTGAACATGTAAGCAACTACTCTGAGAGCTCTTGGAACCGATGAAAATCGTTCAAAGATGTCGGCATCATCTAATATTGTGTTAGGGGTGTCGATTTTTCAATCTTCTGGGGCGATTATGTTGCGCATGGGAGATTGTGTCCAAGAATCAGGAGATTCCATTAACCATCGGGGGCCATTCCACCAGAGGGTGGTGGTGGCAAAGTGCAGTGGTTTGCACCCTCTTGTGGCTGATCCTACTAGGTCAAGTATTTGAGACGTTCGATTAGAAATAAATAAATAATCTAACCAGGCTAGTACAGTTTCGGAATCGGACCACAGATATAATTTGCATTTTGTCATGTTTAAATGCATTTGCACCACCATGTAATTCGACTTTGTGTTCGGGAAGTAGTTTACCCATCGTGGAATTTGTATCTGAGAAATGTCATTCAGCTTGTTTGCGAATTGGGACCATTTTTCTAAGCGAAGAGGTTTCACTTGTTCGTTCCAGTCGGTTCCATCTACCCATAATTCTTGTATTAACATTTTCGCTTATATCATAATTGGCGAAAGCCATCCTGCTGTGTGAAACATTTTTGCACCAAGGATAAAATCTGTCTTTTTGTTATGGCTTCTAATGCGGATATGGACTCAGTCGTGTCTGAGAACTGGTCCGATATCGCATTCCATTGGATGCCTAGAGTTTTGTTGTACTTTCCTTTTCGAATATAAGGAAATTAATGTCCAACAAATTTTCGTTTGGTATATTTTTAAGTATATTTGGGTGATTTTCCGCAATCTTTTTTAATGGAAACCCTGCGGATTCGAGGGTTTTTGTTACCTGTGATAAGGACTCATATGCTTGTGGAAGACTGAAGCTTCGAGACAGGATATCGTCTACATACATTTGTGTTTTTAACACTTGTGTTGCCAGAGGAAATTCTGACTTTGTGTCTTCTGCCAGTTCGTGGAGTGTACGAATAGGTAAGTATGGGGCACATTTTACGCCAAAGGTAACTGTTTTTAATTTAAAGTCGCGTAAAGGACTGGTGGGGATCATCGGAACATAATACGTTCAAAATCTTTGTCGTCTTTATGTACGACTATGGTATGTAGTGCAGGTCGCCTCCACGCTGGTGCATCCTGGGTAACGCTAAATTGCCTGCGGCCTTCACGGCCTTACAACTCCCTAGACGACTTTTTGGCATCGAACTGGCTTTACAGTAGGAATACTTATTTGGATCTGTTAGACCCCTGGGCTGGTGGTGGCGGCATTCTGGCACCTGAGTATGATGTGGTGACACCCATCAGAAATGGCAGGCGAGCTAATGTCGAAACTGCCTCCGTCCCGTTAAAACCCTGGCATGCCTGAGAGTACAAAATCGTGGAACGCTACGGTGGTAAGCATGCTGGTCAGGTATCTGAGCTCGTGGAGTAGGTTGTCTGATGATTGGGTCCTGTATAAAACAGGACTTTCGATATACAAGTCCGAGCTAAGAAGGTATAAGAGGATCTCGTGGAAGAACTTCTGCGAAAAGGTGGAGGGCTGCCACGAGTCCTCTAGACTCAGGCGTATCCTCCCAAAAAACCCTGTGTCCCTGGGGTATCTCAAGGATGTAAGTGGAAAGTGGGCGCTGAGCAGTGAAGAGACAGTTCAGATGCGCCTTGATGCTCACTTCCCTAGTAACACGTCCTCTGCGGAGGTATCTCTCAGAGCGTTGCATGCTGACAACACGGCCTTTGCCGACCTTCTGGATGAGCGTCACTTGACTTGGGCGATAAATTCCTTCGAACAGTTCAAGTCCCCGGGACCGGACGGCCTCATACCAGCGCAGCTGCAGCAGGCTGTTAAGGTGTCATGCAGCTGGTTGGCACCTATCAATGCGAACTGCATCTGATTGGGTTACATTCCGGGGCCTGGAGACGAGTCAAAGTAACGTTCATCCCGAAGGCTGGCAAGGGCTCCCACGTTACGGCCAAAGACTTCTGGCCCATCAGCCTCTCCTCCTTTTTGCTTAAAACTTTGGAGAGACTGATGGACTGGTATTTAAGGAACCGCATTCCGAGAGACTATTTATGATGAGCGCAACATGCGTATCTTAAAGGCAGGTGAGTGGACCCTGCCCCACTATCATGTCGTGGATTAGAGGATTCCTTAGTGACCAATCTTTCTGCCTCACTAGAGAAGTCTCCCTGTCCTCGAATCGGCTGGCATTTTTTCTAACTTGGCTCCTAGTGTTCGGAATATTTTTGTTGGTAGTCATTTATGTATCTATTATCTAGGAAACCTCGTTTTGAACATGCGTTGAGCAGCATGTTAACGCGTTAACTCCGACGCGACATCCGTAAACATAATCAGTGCAAAATAAATAAAAAGCAAAACGAATTAATTTATTAATAATAGTGTCATTCGATTGTATAAACATTAAACATCGCGCGTGAAGAAATTTTTATGAAAATGTCAAAATCAAATCTTTCAATCCTCAGCGTTGCCGGCGCGTTTGTTTAGGTATGTACCATACAAAATCTAAGGACAAGAGGAGTTTTTTACAGTTATTTACCGCTGTTGCTTTTATTTACGCTGCCGCCAGTAACATTCGAACAAAAACATGTTTTTTTTTGTTTTTGTTTCGAAGGGGGAATCTTTCATAGATACTGTCAGTCCAAGACGTATACACACCTCCTTCTCACCTCTTCGGGACCATGTACAGTATGGATGATCGTATCATGCTGAATTTGTGCAACAGTACACCTACATACGTACTAAACTCTAACTCCGACTGCAGTTCACTGATTCTACGGGACTGCCCTTAAGCATTTCTTCGCAGGATCAGGCTCAGCCAAAATTGGCTCTTCATGGGCACCTTTCTGGACTACTCTTCTCTACTTCTTCTGTTGTAGCTCCTTCGTTGTCTTTCCTTTTTCTCAGTTCCTGTAGAGCAATTGCGGAGCAATTTTTCACTTCATTCCAAACGATTTTGCTTTGTATCCTGTGGTGCACGATATTATCAGAAGTCACAGTTTCGTTGATAGTAATTTCTAAATCGTTTCTTTCTGCTTTGTATTTCGGACAGTAAAAGAAAATATGCTGCGCGTTTTCCCTGCCATTACCGCAGAATGAATATTTTGTTCCGTTATCGTGATCGTGTTTTTAGAGGTACTGTCGGAAGCATCCGGGTCGGGTCAGGAATTGCGTTAGGTAGTAATCAGAACCGCCGTTCTTCCTCTTCACACATGTTTTCACCTTTCTGATTAGCTGATATGTTCACCTTCCATTTTCTGCTATGTCCCAGCACCTCTGCTACTCACATATACTCTCCGCCCGTACTGCCAATATGTCTGGCGGTATGATACCCGCTATGACTCCAGCCGCCTCGGGCTTATGTCTCCCGACTCACTCACTTTAGCCAAGAGTGATCGCTTGCCCTGGCTTGGTCCTCCAGTATTAGCCATTATTCTCGATAGGGCCACCGTTATTCGCGTCGCTTTTTTAAAACCTTGTTGGGGATTCCATCTAGACTCAGTGTTTTGGTTTTTCCAAACTTTTTGGCTGCATCTGTCACTTCATCTTCGGTGACCGATGGTGCGTCTATTACTGTAGATAACATGTGACGCAAAAATTACCTTCCGATGTTTTTTGGAAAATGAAAAACTTTTTTAAAAAATGAAAAACTTTTATGCTGCTTGTGGATTATTTTTATTTGGTCTTTTAAATTTTTTTACATCAAGTCGAGAACATGATATCATGTAAATGGCCGCCGCCACAGTTGATTGTAGTAATCAGTTATGGCATTATCTTCTATATGTTCTGTACACGTCGGACAGTTCGGACTAATGTCATTGTGGAACCTGAAAAGGTAGCTTCTAAAGCACCCATGTTCACTAAGTATTTGGGTCAGATAAAAGTCTAGATCCCTATGTCGTCTGTCTATCCACGAGTGGATGTCCGGTATCAGTCGGTGGGTTCAACGCCCTTTGGATGAGGAATTCCACCTCTCCTGCCACATTTTACTACTCTTGTTCCTCTCCTCTGTATTTGCCGATACTGTTTTAGGCACTGATAGATGATATAAACGCTCGAGTTCAGCATGCTGGCTAATACTTCAGCAGCGTCAGTTGATGTAGTCCGGAAAGCACTTATTACTCGAATTGCAGAAAGCCTATGCACTGCAATTATTTGTTTAGCATACGCTTTTATATTCATTGTCTGTATCCATACTGGTGCTGCGTTCAGTATTACGGAACTCATTGCTTTCGCTATTAAGAATCGCTTGTACTTAAAGTTTTGAAATCGAAGTTATCACAGGGCATTCAAGCACTTCGCAACGAAATGTTACAAACACCCCGTAATAAAATTATAGCAACCTCAAATAAAATTTGAAATCCTATTATTTCTAACGATAATTATATGCAAGGAAGCTATGCATATGTGGTGAAAGGAAACACTGAGAGAATGCAACTGCCGCAAAATCCTTCAAATGCAGGTATTGAAACTATGATTATAAATCTTACACAGTGTATGACACAATTTATGTCTACCATGCCAAACATGATCCAAGATTTAATAGAATCACAAAATCAAATGCTGCAAAATTTATTAAGTAAAAAATGAGCTTACCAAATATCTGTATATGGAATGCTAACGGTGTTAACCAACATAAATTAGATATTATTAGATTTCTGTCTAAAAAAATATAGACGTACTGCTTATATCAGAAACTCACTTAACAAATAAAAATAATTCTTATATACCGGGATTTAGACTCTATGTTACAAATCATCCAGATAGAGAAGCGCATGGTGACACGGCAGTATTTTTTAGAAATCGTTTAAAGCACTATGCTCTAGAATCTCATGCTAGGTCAAAGATTTCTAGAAGGTGCAGATTACAACGCAAAACACATGTACACGCTCACGTCTTATTAATCCGAAAAGACGACAGCTGTACTACACTACTAAAAATAAACATAATAAGCTGGATATAATATTCGGTTGTCAAATATCTCCCTTTGGTCTTTTTATTTTTTGAATTTCAGGGCTATGTATAAAGCGCTACAGAGCTCGTATCTAGCAATACTATACATCTTCGAAAGGTCTTGACATAACCTACAAAACGACGCTATGCATAATTAGGTTGGATGTTGCGTTCAATAGTTATAGACGTGTAAACATGGAGTTCACTAACGCCGAAATTCGCGCTATTTTAAAGTTTTCCTTCGTTAAAGGCAAATCCGCTATAGAAACGTTCCGTGAGATTAAAGTTGTTTTGGGGGATGGTACTCTATTACTTCAAGCTATGAACGAATGGTTTCGACGATTCAGAGCGGGTGAAAACGACACCATGGGTAAGCCACCCAGCGGAAGTCCTGTGACGACGAATACCGATCAAATCATGGAAAACATCGTGTTAGACCGGCATGTGGCATCACCAAACCATTTAAACCATCTGCAGAAGGCTGGATACACAAAAAAGCTTGATGTTTGGTTGCCGCATGATTTGACGCGAAAAAACTTCTGGACCAAATCAACACCTGCGATATGCTGCTGAAACGGAACGAACTCAACCCATTTTTGAAGCGGATGATGACTGGGGACGAAAAATGGATCATATACGACAATATCAAGCGAAAACGGTAGTGGTCGAATGCCGGTGAACCGTAGCAAACAAAGGCCAAGCCGGGATTGACGGCCAGGAAGGCTTTGCTGTTTGTTTGGGCGGGTATATGAATTAATTCTACCATCTACTGCGAACAACTGGACCGCTTGAAGCTGGCGATAGACAAAAAACGTCCAGATTTGGCCAACAGGAAGGTTGTAGTGTTCTACCAAGACAACACTATACCACACACTTCGTTGATGACTCGTTAGAAACTACGGGAGCTCGGATGGGAGGTTTTTTCGCATCCACCATATAGCCCGGACATAGCGCCAAGTGATTACCACCTGTTCCTGTCCATGGCGAACGCCCTTGTTGGTGTAAAGTTGAACTCAAAAGAAGCTTGTGAAAAGTATGTTTTAGAAAGATCACCAATAATGAAGTAGAGAAACTTGTAAATGAGAAAAGGCGAGCTAGACGTGAATGACAGTTAAATCGCTCCCCTTCAGCTCTGCTTCAACTGAAATCAGCTGTACGAAAGTTAAAAAAACGCTTAAACGCGAGGAAGAACTCAACACTGAAATTTATGTAAAGTAACTGAGTCCAAATTCTAGCAAGCTTAACTTCCTTTGGAAAGCCCAAAAGTCTTTCAAGCCACCAATGGATTCCAACATGCCTCTGAGGCAGTTGAATGTTAATTGGGCACGTAGTGATGAGGATAAGGCAAATTGCTTTGCAAACCACCTAGAAAAGGTATTTCAACCCAATTGCCCAAAGAACAACCTTAAGTTGCCAACCTTGCCCAATATCGCTAATGAGTCGCTTGTGTCTATTAGGACTTCTACTTATGAAGTTACGAGAATAATAAAAGAGCTTAACCCAAAAAAAAACACCAGTACTTGATAATATTACCCCAAAAATGCTAAATGAGTTACCAAATATTGCCGTATAAGTGCTCTCTTTGCTCTTCAATGCAATTCTTAATCCCGGATACTATCTTAATTCATGGAAAAAGTCGCAGATTATCTTGATAAATAAACCTGGGAAAGACTTAATACAGCCGTCTTCATACAGACCAGTCAGTCTTCTACTCTGTCTTTCTAAAATATTTGAAAAATTGTTACTATCAAAGATGACTCCTTTCCACGAAAATAATATAATACCAACGCACGAATTCGGGTTTCGTGAAAAACATAGCACCATAAAGCAAGTAAATAGAATTACTGACGAAATAAAAAAAGCATTTGAGCACAGAGAGTATTGTTCGGAGTCTTGTCGCACGTCTGTGCGAAGTGTCCTTTTTCGCCACATCTTAGACAGCACTTGTTCCTGTCATCCGAATTGCTACATGCTGCAGCCAGATGCCCATATTCCAGACACCTGAAACACCTTTTCAAATTCTTCTTCTTACACGATTATAGCCGAGTTAACAACAGCGCGCCAGTCGTTTCTTCTTTTCACTACGTGGCGCGAATTGGATATTCCAAGCGAAGCCAGGTCCTTCTCCACTTGGTCCTTCCAACGGAGTGGAGGTTTTCCTCTTCCTCTGCTTCTCCCGGCGGGTACTGCGTCGAATACTTTCAGAGCTGGAGTGTTTTCATCCATCGGGACAACATGACCTACCCAGCGTAGCCGCTGTCTTTTAATTCGCTGAACTATGTCAATGTCGTCGTATATCTCGTACAGCTCATCGTTCCATTGAATGCGGTATTCGCCGTGGCTAACGCGCAAAGGACCATAAATCTTTCGCAGAACTTTTCTCTCGAAAACTCGCAACGTCGACTCATCCGTTGTTGACATCGTCCAAGACTCTGCACCTTTTCAAATTAGGTGATTTTTTTAGCCTGCAGACTACCCACTATACTAATTTTTCGCTCATCTAGTAGTATCCTTGCTTCCAGCGCAGGGGGGCTTACTACCGCTACCTGTGTACCCGCATATGCCGCTTTGAGGTTCTATATAACACTCACGTCAAAACTTTTTAGTTCTTCCACCTGCTTCCGTATGGCTTCCGAAATGTCCTCTTTGGTGGTGATTTCGTCCAAGTCCCGAATTTCTACTATGACTTCGTGTGTAAGCGCTTTGATTTGGCCTTGTCTTCTAACAGTTTGCTTCTTTAGTTCGTTCGTACTTTCCATTTGGATTGCTTTCAGTTCCAGCAATATTTCACCTTTAGTTGTCTTCCTAGTACGCGATACATTTTCCCCGAGTTTCTGCAGGTTTACTTTTTTTCTGACTTTCATCACAATCTCTCTGTAGGACATATCTCCAGAGCGCGCTATGACTATAGCATCGGGCCATTACGGTCAATCTTCTTGTGGCTTTGTGGCTTGCGCTTTACGCTTACCCAGCCTTCATATTTTCTTACTTCCTCTCTGTATTTCCTTATGTCGTTTTATTTCATTCCGCTTCCTGGTTTTCGGTGCCTCTTTATAAATCGGTTTATTCCTCTTAGGCGGTGTATTCGGTTTTGGCTGTTTTTCCTCGCGCGGCCTTTTTGGTGTTGTTTCCGTGGTTGCGGTCCTGAGCTGTACATTCCGTTTTGCTTCCATCATTCCTGCGTGCTCCTCCAGGGCTTTCGAATATAGCTTTGCTATAGAATTGAGAATATCCCTCATATTGTTATTTATACACCGCTGTGCAGGACGCATTGCTTCAGTCAGTCTTTTTATAGCACTTCCTAGATCCGAGATGTAGTCCACAGGATGTTGAGCCACTTTGGCTTAAGGTGTGCTATCTTCTAACACCGGTGGTGGGGACCTCGCGCCCACCGGTTTGTTAACGCTTAAAGGGATCTACTTCCGCATTTGGGGTCCTCACTGTCAGATCTGCCTCTGATCTATAGTTTTCAGCACGACTACTCATTTAAATTCCATATATGCCGCTTCCATTATATGTGTTCTTTGTATTGTTTCTCGTATTATTTTTCATTAACTTCTTTTTCACAGCGCATTGTGTGTAGAAGGGTGGTACAGTTCCCTGAGGCCAGTCCTCCGCTTTGCCGGTCCCGAAAAACACATACGGACCGGCGCTCACCCGGGGCAACATAGGCTACTACTCCTATACCCAATGCACACTTCCTGACCAAGGACCGAAGTGGCTGTTTACTGACACACGCCGCAGCTGATACCTCGGCAGAGTCAAGCTCACGTCATCCTCTCCATTTCGTCAGCGGAGGAGTCGCTGGCGAAAAGTTCAAGGGACTCCCAGTATGCTGCGTCGTGTACCGGTCAGGTAGATTCAATCAGCCGAACCTAACATGGTGAGTAGACGCTGACCAGGAAGCCGCCCATTAAGGGTTGAAACTTAAAGTCCCACCGGGAAAACATGTAACCAACAAAAACTGCCCACAAACTTTTATGCTTTATGCCGCGTCGCTTACTGTTGTTGGTATATGCATAGTTACATTCATACATATGTATATATATGTGCAAATATGCGTTGTTTGGGATCGTTTGTTCGTACTGAAACAACCAATTCCGTTATCTTTGTATGTCGAGTGATTTAAGTACATACAGTTATCTTTGATCTAAAAGTCGCGCTGAAATTTATAACCAACTACAACTGCTACTACTCAACTTCCGTGCTTCGTGCTTCGTGCCGTGTTATTTTTGGTTAGAATTGAACACAACTCGCCGCCTTTAACGCCGAATACGCTTGCATGGGATATAGACAGGAACAGGACGACGCCAATCATTTATTCTGCAACACCACTCACTATACGTAATTACTAAATTCCATTATTCTTCAGCTGGCTTTTATAAATTTAAATTGACAATTTTTGCGCTTGCACAAGATTTTGTATATTTTGCAGTTTCTTTCTAGTATTTATATATTTATTTAATTTTCCTAGTCAGCTTCTCTTCTTAAATTTTTGTAGATACGAGTTTTTTTTATAATAAAAAGGGGATGTCTTATCTGATCTCACATTCAAGGAGAGCATTATGGGTTTATGAGTTTGACATGCAAACAAGTCAACAAGATTCGCTGAAGGAGCTGAAGGCCACTTGAAAAGTTACTTATGAAAAGTGGTTCGAGTGGGTATTACTTTGAAGGCGACAAAATAAATATTGATGAATAATTAAATATTTTCCGATTTATTTACAATTCCGGGTCACAAAATACATATATCTCACACATGGACCGATATTTGAAGTACTATAGGCACTGAGGTCCAAATATTCGGTACCTAGAGGTTTGAACAGTTTTTGTTGGATTTGGACAATTTTTGGTCATAAGATGGCATACTCGAAAATAATAATTACAGCAAAATTGCATACCGTTATAATAACCAATTCTTGATTTGTGTAGTGGAAAGTGAAAGAATCAAGTGGAATTTAAAATTGTGTTATATTGGAAGTAGGTACTCCCCCGCTCACCCCTCATATAACGGTACTGTTTAAAGCTATTTATAAGGCGATAAGTTATTATCTAAATACGCCAGAGATATTAAATTGGGTCCGTGAGATGGTATAACAGGGCTTTAATGAAGCCGAAATTTTAAAAAGTGGGCGTGGCCCAAACCTCTAATTAGTTAAATGTTAATATCCTCTAAACCAATTAAGCTACAAAATCCAAATTCACACTCATTTATATCCCTTAAGCACCCTTACCGACACTGTAAAAATAGATGAAATCGTAAGGTAACCCTAAAAGATAAATCAATAACTATGTATGTATTTCCGACGGAGATATAAAAATTTTACTCCCACGATGGTAAGAGAGGGCTGAATGGGATCCGGGGTAAAAAACTGGACGATGGTCGTGGCACCGTCAACTTTTACGTGACCTACCGATTTGAAGCAAATTTGGTTCGTGATATGCTACTTACGTACCTACATATGTAACAACTTGAA